>NW_022325899.1:0-3902 GCF_002776525.5 Piliocolobus tephrosceles | reverse complement strand
ATGTGTCTGTTGGCTGCATTAATGTCTTCTTTTGAGAAGTGTCTGTTCATATCCTTTGCCGACTTTTTTGATGGGGTTATTTTTTTCTTGTAAATTTGTTTAAGTTCATTGTAGATTCTGGATATTAGCCCTTTGTCAGATGGGTGGATTGTAAAAATTTTCTCCCATTCCATAGGTTGCCTGTTCACTGATGGTAGTTTCTTTTGCTGTGCAGAAGATTTTTAATTTAATTAGATCCCATTTGTCTGTTCTGGCTTTTGCTGCCACTACTTTTGGTGTTTTAGTCAATGAACTCCTTGTCCATGTGTATGTCCTGAATGGTATTGCCTAGGTTTTCATCTATGGCTTTTATGGTTTTAGGTCTAACACATAAGTCTTTAATACATCTTGAATTAATTTTTGTATAAGGTGTAAGGAAGGGATCCAGTTTCAGCTTTCTACATATGGTTAGCTAGTTTTCCCAGAACCATTTATTAAATAGGGAAACACAGCCGGACGCGGTGGCTCAAGCCTGTAATCCTAGCACTTTGGGAGGCCGAGACGGGCAGATCATGAGGTCAGGAGATCAAGACCATCCTGGCAAACATGGTGAAACCCCGTCTCTACTAAAAAATACAAAAAACTAGCCGGGTGAGATGGCGGGCGCCTGTAGTCTCAGCTACTTGGGAGGCTGAGGCGGGAGAATGGCGTAAACCCGGGAGGCAGAGATTGCAGTGAGCTGAGATCCGGCCACCGCACTCCAGCCTGGGTGACAGAGCGAGATACTGTCTCAAAAATAATAAATAAATAAATAAATAAATAAATAAATAGGGAATCATTTCTCCATTTCTTGTTTTTGTCAGATTCGTCAAAGATCAGATGGTAGTAGATGTGTGGTGTTATTTCTGAGGACTTGTTCTGTTCCTTTGGTCTGTTTATCTGTTTTGGCACCAGTACCATGCTGTTTTTGTTACTGTAGCCTTGTAGTATAGTTTGAAGTCAGGTAGCATGATGCTTCCAGTTTTGTTCTTTTGGCTTAGGATTGTCTTGGCAATGAGGGCTCTTTTTTGGTTCCATATGAATTTTAAAGTAGTTTTTTCCAACTCTGTGAAGAAAGTCAATGGTAGCTTGATGGGGATGGCATTGAATCTATAAATCACCTTGGGCAGTATGACCATTTTCACGACATTGATTCGTCCTATGCATGAGCATGGAATGTTCTTCATTTGCTTGTGTAATTTTTTATTTCATTGAGCAGTGGCTTGTAGTTCTCCTTGAAGAGGTCCTTCACATCCCTTGTGAGTTGCATTCCTAGGTATTTTATTCTCTTTGTAGCAATTGTGAATGGGAGTTCACTCCTGATTTGGTTCTCTGTTTGCCTGTTATTGGTGTATAGGAATGCTTACGATTTTTGCATATTGATTTTGTATTTTGAGACTTTGCTGAAGCTGCTTATCAGCTTAAGAAGATTTTGGGCTGAGAAGATGGGTATTCTAAATATACAATCATGTCATCTGCAAACAGGGACAATTTGACTTCCTCTTTTCCTAATTGAATACTCTTTATTTCTTTCTCCTGTCTGATTGCCCTGGCCAGAACTTCCAACACTATGTTGAATAGGAGTGGTGAGAGAGGGCATCCCTGTCTTGTGCCAGTTTTCAAAGGGAATGTTTCCAGGTTTTGCCCATTCAGTATGATATTAGCTGTAGGTTTGTCATAAATAGCTCTTACTATTTTGAGATACATTCTATCAATACCTAGTTTATTGAGAGTTTTAAGCATGAAAGGCTGTTGAATTTTGTCGAAAGCCTTTTCTGCATCTATTGAGATAATCATGTGGTTTTTGTTGTTGGTTCTGTTTATGTGATGGATTACCTTTGTTGATTTGCTTATGTTGAACCAGCCTTGCATCCCAGCGATGAAGCCAACTTGATCTTGGTGAATAAGCTTTTTGATGTGCTGTTGGATTCAGTTTGCCAGTATTTTATTCAGGATTCTCACATGGATGTTCATCAGGGATATTGGTTTAAAATTCTCTTTTTTTGTTGTGTCTCGGCCTGGCTTTGGTATTAGGATGATGCTGGCCTCACAAAATGAGTTAGGGAGGACTCCCTCTTTTTCTATTGATTGGAATAGTTTCAGAAGGAATGGTACCAGCTCCTCTTTGTACCTCTGGTAGAATTTGGCTGTGAATCTGTCCAGTCCTGGACTTTTTTTGGCTGGTAGGCTATTAATTATTGCCTCAATTTCAGAGCCTGTTATTGGTCTCTTCAGAGATTCAAATTCTTCCTGATTTAGTCTTGGGAGGGTGTATGCATCCAGGAATTTATCCATTTCTTCTAGATTTTCTAGTTTATTTGTGTAGAGGTGTTTATAGAATTCTCTGATGGTAGTTTGTATTTCTGCGGAATTGGTGGTGGTATCCCCTTTATCATTTTTTATTGCATCTATTGGATTCTTCTCTCTTTTCTTCTTTATTAGTCTTGCTAGTGGTCTATCAATTTTGTCGATCTTTTCAAAAAACAAGCTCCTGGATTCATTGATTTTTCAGAGGGTTTTTATGTCTCTATCTCCTTCAGTTCTGTTCTGATCTTAGTTATTTCTTGCCTTCTGCTTGCTTTTGAATTTGTTTTCTCTTGCTTCTCTAGTTCTTTTAATTGTGATATTAGGGTGTCGATTTTAGATCTTTCCTGCTTTCTCTTGTGGGCATTTACGGCTATAAATTTCCCTCTACACACTGCTTTAAATGTATCCCAGAGATTCTGGTACATTGTGTCTTTGTTCTCATTGGTTTCAAAGAACTTATTTATTTCTGCCTTCATTTCATTATTTACCTAGTAGTCATTCAGGAGCAGATTGTTCAGTTTCCATGTAGTTGTGTGGTTTTGAGTGAGTTTCTTAATCTTGAGTTCTAATTTGATGGCACTGTGGTCTGAGAGACAGTTTATTGTGATTTCTGTTCTTTTACATTTGCTGGGCAGTGCTTTACTTCCAACTATGTGGTCAATTTTGGAATAAGTGCGATGTGGTGCTAAGAAGAATGTATATTCTGTTGATTTGGGGTGGAGACTTCTGTAGATATCTATAAGGTCCGCTTGGTGCAGAGCTGAGTTCAAGTCATGGATATCCTTGTTAACCTTCTGTCTTGTTGATCTGTCTGATATTGACAGTGGGCTGTTAAAGTCTCCCATTATTATTGTGTGGGAGTCTAAGACTCTTTATACGTCTCTGAGGACTTTCTTTATAATCTGAATGCTTCTGTATTGGCTGCACGTATATTTAGGATAGTTAGCACTTCCTGTTGAATTGATCCCTTTACCATTATGTAATGGCCTTCTTTGTCTCTTTTGATCTTTGTTGGTTCAAAGTCTGTTTTATCAGAGACTAGGATTGCAACTCCTGCTTTGACTTTTTGCTTTCCATTTGCTTGGATATCTTCCTCCATCCTTTATTTTGAGCCTGTGTGTGTCTCTGCATGTAAAACGGATCCTGACTCTTTATCCAATTTGCCATTCTGTGTCTTTTAATTGGAGCGTTTAGCCCATTTACATTTAAGGTTAATATTTTTATGTGTAAATTTGATCCTGTCATGATGTTAGCTGGTTATTTTGCCCATTAGTTGATGCAGTTTCTTCCTAGCATCGATGGTCTTTACAATTTGGCATGTTTTTGCAGGCTGGTACTGGTTGATCCTTTCCATGTTTCATGTTTCCTTCAGGAACTCTTGTAGGGCAGGACTGGTGGTGAAAAAAATCTCTCAGCATTTGCTTGTCTGTAAAGGATTTTGGCCGGGCGTGGTGGCTCAAGCCTGTAATCCCAGCACTTTGGGAGGCCGAGACGGGCGGATCACGAGGTCAGGAGATCGAGACTATCCTGGCTAACACAGTGAAACCCCGTCTCTACTAAAATACAAAAAACTAGCC
>NW_022325898.1:0-1354 GCF_002776525.5 Piliocolobus tephrosceles | reverse complement strand
GGTGAACTTGGTGGTTGGGCAAAGGGGCAGGAGCAAAACTTTTCACTGTAACCGTTTACATTTTGAATAAGTAAACTGTCTTACTTGTTCCAAAAAAATAAAAATAATAAAACTTAGAAAGTGTTTACCTGATAAAAAAAAAAAAATAGAGTTTGAAAGAACAGATTTTGTTTTTTTGTGTGAGATGGAATCTAGTTCTGCCGTCCAGGCTGGAGTACAATGGCGTGATCTCAGCTCACTGCAACCTCTGCCTCCCAGGTTCAAGTGATTCTCCTGCCTCAGCCTCCTGAGTAGCTGGGATTACAGGCGTGCACCACCACGCCCGGCTAATTTTTGTATTTTTAGTAGTGATAGGGTTTCACCATGTTAGTCAGGATGGTCTCGAACTCCTGACCTCATGATCTGCCTGCCTCGGCCTCCCAAAGTGCTGGGATTACAGGTGTGAGCCACCGCGCCCAGAGGAATGGTTTGCAAGGAAACACAGTGATCCCCAGGAGCCAAAATAAGCCAAACTCTAGGACCCTTTCTACAGTAAGGTGTGTAGGCCCTTTCTACAGCAAGGTCCTAGAGTTTGGCTTCTTCTCATTGATTTTTCCACTCCCACAGACTTGGCTCCTCCCAACAGAAGGAATGGTGGTGTTTGGACGAACGGAGGCAAGATGGTGCACTTCCGGGTTCTTCTTCACCACCAACTCTTCCTGCGCGCGAAAATGCAGCCGGCGACCCGGGAAGGTGCAGACCAACTGGGCATGCGCCAGGTGACGTCAATCCAAAGAGACCAAGATTTACCTGGTCGCACCTGTGGAACACCCCCCAACACGCCCGTGCCCCGCCTATTGCCCTCCCACTCCTAGAAAAGCCACTCTCGGCCAGAGAGCCGCGCGGTCTTCTCACAGCCCCACTGCTGTCGGGATGTCGGGACTGCGGGAAGTCCGTCCGAGAGCCCCACCGGGGGATTCTGCCGGCCTCCTTTGCCAGAGGCCGACAGACTTCTCCACACACCTTAGGTTACCAAAAATAAATGTGCAGTTTTGCTCCTACCCTTGCCTGGTCGCTGGTTCTTTTGTGCCCGCTCGGCTGGTCTTAGAAAAACAAATCAGTTGGTGCCGAAGACCCGGGAGGAGACCCCTCCTCAGGCCTCTAGGGGTTGAGGAACCTCCTCCTGCTCCCACGCCACAGACGGACCAGGACCTGAGACCCGCTTCCCTCACTCTCATGGCCTCTCTGGGGTAAGTGCCCTTGTCTCTCCTCTTTACCTCCCTCGCCCAAAATCCTGTGCAGGTCCGAGGTCCATTTGGAGCCACCAAGTGGCTCGGGAGACCCCTTCAGGACGGAGACGTCCGCCTGAAGGTAA
>NW_022325897.1:0-2183 GCF_002776525.5 Piliocolobus tephrosceles | reverse complement strand
GTGTCGGGGGGCGTTCCGCAGGTGCGACCAGGTAAATCTTGGTCTCTTCAGATTGACGTCACCTGGCGCATGCCCAGTTGGTCTGCACCTTCCCGGGTCACCGGCTGCATTTTTGCGTGCGCGGGAAGAGTTGGGGGTGGGGATGAAGAACCCGGAAGTGCACCATCTTGCCTCCGTTCGTCCAAACAGTCCAACCTTTTATTGATAATAGTGATAAAGGGGCGCCGTGGCCTGTCTGGCTACTTCCTGCTGTTAAGGGGCGTCGTTAAGGTCAGGGCCCATGGTTGGTATTTGGACGTACGGATGAAGAATAAAATAAGGCACAGTATTAGTATAGGAATGAGGAATGGAAGCATTTGTTGGAATATGGGCAAAACCCAGAAGGATAGTCCTGGCAAGGTTGGGGAATATGAGATAGTTAAGAAAATTTAGTAAGTTTGAGGCGAGTGGGGTAAAGCCAAACTGATTTCCACTGATTGCTTTCGGTAGGGGCCCTTTTTAGCTGGGAATGAGGAACGACTGCACAAAGTAATTGTTGGCCAGGCAGCAATTAAGGATTGGAGTTTTTTGTGGAGTGGATGGCTTTCCACTTACTCCTACTACAGAGATATTGGATGGAAGGCTAGGTCCAGAGAAGGACGGCAAAACAGGATAGGTAGCCTCACTGTTGATTAAAAAAGTAATTGTCTTACCTGCTACCAGGAGAGTTACCCGCAGCTTGGCGAGGGTGATGGGGGTCCCCGAGTCTCGGCACCTTCAGTTGTCATCGTCCAGATGTAGGAGCTGGAAGGAGCTCCCAGGATCCTGGGAAAGGGGGTCACGTGGAGGCGCGGCACCTGTTCTCAGGGTGGGGCAATCAGACTTCCAGTTTCCTCCCTGCTGGCAAGCAGGGCAGGGGGTTGCTGGTGGACGAGGGTTAGGACATTCACTGGCCTAATGTCCTGATGCCTTGCACTTATAGCAAGGCTGCATTGGGGCTCGGGGACCTTGCGGACACCTGTTGGCATAGTGTCCTGCCTTGCCGCACTTATAGCAGGCAGGCTCCTTTTGTAGCTTTGGAGTCTGCGGAGTATGTGCTCTCTGGTCTGGGGTTACGACTGGGCTGTAAAGCCGCTGCTAGGAGCTGTAACTCAGCCGTCTCCTCTCTGGAGCTATAGACCTTAAGGGCTAATTTAACTAGGTCTTGTATTGGTGCCTGAGGACCATCCTCTACCTTTTGAAGTTTTTTACGAACGTCAGGAGCTGATTGAGAAATGAAATAAGACGCCAAAATGGTGGCCCCTGTGGGGGAGGCCAGATCTAACCGGGTATATTGGGTTAGAACCAGTCAGTTTAGGGTAGAAGTTAGGATAACCTGGAGGTCATGCCAAGTTAAGTCATAGGCCTGACAAAGGTATCTAAATTCCTTTATGTAGATGGTGGGATCAGCTGAGAAATCACCTAAACGCTTCTCAATTTTGGAAAGATCGGCCAATGAAAAAGGGACATGTACTCTGACTACCCCCTCCGCCCCAGCTACCTCTCGCAAAGGTGCTAACACTGTAGGAGGGTGTGGGCAGAGATAGGGGACTCAAGACAGCCAGTTGGGGGCCCCGAAGGAGGCACGGGACCGAGTGGATTACTAGTAGATAAGGAGGAGGAAGGAGGAGTCTGGATGGGGAGAGGAGGAGGAGTCTGGGCAGGAAGGGAGGGGGTGGGGAGAGCGGGGAGAGAAGGAGTATAGGGACGAGAGCCTAAGGCCCAAAAGCCTTGTATGTAAATTTCGGACCACTTGCCTAGCCGCTGGCAGAAATTGCTGAGGTCGATCACGCCACAGTGGAAAGGAAAATTAACCGCTTCCTCCTAAGGTCTTGTTCAAGCTGTAAGGTTTTTAAATTGTCTAGGAGGCACCCTAAGGGGGTGCTCTTTGGAAATTTGGACTGGGAGGGGTTTCCCGTTTGTTTCCTCTTTACTTACACAGTGGACACAATGGAAATGGAAGTGGATCTCTGCCTGGCTTCAAAGCGTCCTTTGGAACCAGCAGAGACAGACTGGAGGCTCATGGAGCCAAAGTGGAGATTACCTTCAGGCGGACGTTTCCGTTCTGAAAGGGTTTCCCGAGCCACATGGTGGCTCCAAATGGACCTCGGACCTGTACAGGATTTTGGCCGAGGGACACAATGGACACAATGGAAATGGAAGTG
>NW_022325896.1:0-2183 GCF_002776525.5 Piliocolobus tephrosceles | reverse complement strand
CACTTCCATTTCCATTGTGTCCATTGTGTCCCTCGGCCAAAATCCTGTACAGGTCCGAGGTCCATTTGGAGCCACCATGTGGCTCGGGAAACCCTTTCAGAACGGAAACGTCCGCCTGAAGGTAATCTCCACTTTGGCTCCATGAGCCTCCAGTCTGTCTCTGCTGGTTCCAAAGGACGCTTTGAAGCCAGGCAGAGATCCACTTCCATTTCCATTGTGTCCACTGTGTAAGTAAAGAGGAAACAAACGGGAAACCCCTCCCAGTCCAAATTTCCAAAGAGCACCCCCTTAGGGTGCCTCCTAGACAATTTAAAAACCTTACAGCTTGAACAAGACCTTAGGAGGAAGCGGTTAATTTTCCTTTCCACTGTGGCGTGATCGACCTCAGCAATTTCTGCCAGCGGCTAGGCAAGTGGTCCGAAATTTACATACAAGGCTTTTGGGCCTTAGGCTCTCGTCCCTATACTCCTTCTCTCCCCGCTCTCCCCACCCCCTCCCTTCCTGCCCAGACTCCTCCTCCTCTCCCCATCCAGACTCCTCCTTCCTCCTCCTTATCTACTAGTAATCCACTCGGTCCCGTGCCTCCTTCGGGGCCCCCAACTGGCTGTCTTGAGTCCCCTATCTCTGCCCACACCCTCCTACAGTGTTAGCACCTTTGCGAGAGGTAGCTGGGGCGGAGGGGGTAGTCAGAGTACATGTCCCTTTTTCATTGGCCGATCTTTCCAAAATTGAGAAGCGTTTAGGTGATTTCTCAGCTGATCCCACCATCTACATAAAGGAATTTAGATACCTTTGTCAGGCCTATGACTTAACTTGGCATGACCTCCAGGTTATCCTAACTTCTACCCTAAACTGACTGGTTCTAACCCAATATACCCGGTTAGATCTGGCCTCCCCCACAGGGGCCACCATTTTGGCGTCTTATTTCATTTCTCAATCAGCTCCTGACGTTCGTAAAAAACTTCAAAAGGTAGAGGATGGTCCTCAGGCACCAATACAAGACCTAGTTAAATTAGCCCTTAAGGTCTATAGCTCCAGAGAGGAGACGGCTGAGTTACAGCTCCTAGCAGCGGCTTTACAGCCCAGTCGTAACCCCAGACCAGAGAGCACATACTCCGCAGACTCCAAAGCTACAAAAGGAGCCTGCCTGCTATAAGTGCGGCAAGGCAGGACACTATGCCAACAGGTGTCCGCAAGGTCCCCGAGCCCCAATGCAGCCTTGCTATAAGTGCAAGGCATCAGGACATTAGGCCAGTGAATGTCCTAACCCTCGTCCACCAGCAACCCCCTGCCCTGCTTGCCAGCAGGGAGGAAACTGGAAGTCTGATTGCCCCACCCTGAGAACAGGTGCCGCGCCTCCACGTGACCCCCTTTCCCAGGATCCTGGGAGCTCCTTCCAGCTCCTACATCTGGACGATGACAACTGAAGGTGCCGAGACTCGGGGACCCCCATCACCCTCGCCAAGCTGCGGGTAACTCTCCTGGTAGCAGGTAAGACAATTACTTTTTTAATCAACAGTGAGGCTACCTATCCTGTTTTGCCGTCCTTCTCTGGACCTAGCCTTCCATCCAATATCTCTGTAGTAGGAGTAAGTGGAAAGCCATCCACTCCACAAAAAACTCCAATCCTTAATTGCTGCCTGGCCAACAATTACTTTGTGCAGTCGTTCCTCATTCCCAGCTAAAAAGGGCCCCTACCGAAAGCAATCAGTGGAAATCAGTTTGGCTTTACCCCACTCGCCTCAAACTTACTAAATTTTCTTAACTATCTCATATTCCCCAACCTTGCCAGGACTATCCTTCTGGGTTTTGCCCATATTCCAACAAATGCTTCCATTCCTCATTCCTATACTAATACTGTGCCTTATTTTATTCTTCATCCGTACGTCCAAATACCAACCATGGGCCCTGACCTTAACGACGCCCCTTAACAGCAGGAAGTAGCCAGACAGGCCACGGCGCCCCTTTATCACTATTATCAATAAAAGGTTGGACTGTTTGGACGAACGGAGGCAAGATGGTGCACTTCCGGGTTCTTCATCCCCACCCCCAACTCTTCCCGCGCACGCAAAAATGCAGCCGGTGACCCGGGAAGGTGCAGACCAACTGGGCATGCGCCAGGTGACGTCAATCTGAAGAGACCAAGATTTACCTGGTCGCACCTGCGGAACGCCCCCCGACAC
>NW_022325895.1:0-2183 GCF_002776525.5 Piliocolobus tephrosceles | reverse complement strand
GTGTCGGGGGGCGTTCCGCAGGTGCGACCAGGTAAATCTTGGTCTCTTCAGATTGACGTCACCTGGCGCATGCCCAGTTGGTCTGCACCTTCCCGGGTCACCGGCTGCATTTTTGCGTGCGCGGGAAGAGTTGGGGGTGGGGATGAAGAACCCGGAAGTGCACCATCTTGCCTCCGTTCGTCCAAACAGTCCAACCTTTTATTGATAATAGTGATAAAGGGGCGCCGTGGCCTGTCTGGCTACTTCCTGCTGTTAAGGGGCGTCGTTAAGGTCAGGGCCCATGGTTGGTATTTGGACGTACGGATGAAGAATAAAATAAGGCACAGTATTAGTATAGGAATGAGGAATGGAAGCATTTGTTGGAATATGGGCAAAACCCAGAAGGATAGTCCTGGCAAGGTTGGGGAGTATGAGATAGTTAAGAAAATTTAGTAAGTTTGAGGCGAGTGGGGGAAAGCCAAACTGATTTCCACTGATTGCTTTCGGTAGGGGCCCTTTTTAGCTGGGAATGAGGAACGACTGCACAAAGTAATTGTTGGCCAGGCAGCAATTAAGGATTGGAGTTTTTTGTGGAGTGGATGGCTTTCCACTTACTCCTACTACAGAGATATTGGATGGAAGGCTAGGTCCAGAGAAGGACGGCAAAACAGGATAGGTAGCCTCACTGTTGATTAAAAAAGTAATTGTCTTACCTGCTACCAGGAGAGTTACCCGCAGCTTGGCGAGGGTGATGGGGGTCCCCGAGTCTCGGCACCTTCAGTTGTCATCGTCCAGATGTAGGAGCTGGAAGGAGCTCCCAGGATCCTGGGAAAGGGGGTCACGTGGAGGCGCGGCACCTGTTCTCAGGGTGGGGCAATCAGACTTCCAGTTTCCTCCCTGCTGGCAAGCAGGGCAGGGGGTTGCTGGTGGACGAGGGTTAGGACATTCACTGGCCTAATGTCCTGATGCCTTGCACTTATAGCAAGGCTGCATTGGGGCTCGGGGACCTTGCGGACACCTGTTGGCATAGTGTCCTGCCTTGCCGCACTTATAGCAGGCAGGCTCCTTTTGTAGCTTTGGAGTCTGCGGAGTATGTGCTCTCTGGTCTGGGGTTACGACTGGGCTGTAAAGCCGCTGCTAGGAGCTGTAACTCAGCCGTCTCCTCTCTGGAGCTATAGACCTTAAGGGCTAATTTAACTAGGTCTTGTATTGGTGCCTGAGGACCATCCTCTACCTTTTGAAGTTTTTTACGAACGTCAGGAGCTGATTGAGAAATGAAATAAGACGCCAAAATGGTGGCCCCTGTGGGGGAGGCCAGATCTAACCGGGTATATTGGGTTAGAACCAGTCAGTTTAGGGTAGAAGTTAGGATAACCTGGAGGTCATGCCAAGTTAAGTCATAGGCCTGACAAAGGTATCTAAATTCCTTTATGTAGATGGTGGGATCAGCTGAGAAATCACCTAAACGCTTCTCAATTTTGGAAAGATCGGCCAATGAAAAAGGGACATGTACTCTGACTACCCCCTCCGCCCCAGCTACCTCTCGCAAAGGTGCTAACACTGTAGGAGGGTGTGGGCAGAGATAGGGGACTCAAGACAGCCAGTTGGGGGCCCCGAAGGAGGCACGGGACCGAGTGGATTACTAGTAGATAAGGAGGAGGAAGGAGGAGTCTGGATGGGGAGAGGAGGAGGAGTCTGGGCAGGAAGGGAGGGGGTGGGGAGAGCGGGGAGAGAAGGAGTATAGGGACGAGAGCCTAAGGCCCAAAAGCCTTGTATGTAAATTTCGGACCACTTGCCTAGCCGCTGGCAGAAATTGCTGAGGTCGATCACGCCACAGTGGAAAGGAAAATTAACCGCTTCCTCCTAAGGTCTTGTTCAAGCTGTAAGGTTTTTAAATTGTCTAGGAGGCACCCTAAGGGGGTGCTCTTTGGAAATTTGGACTGGGAGGGGTTTCCCGTTTGTTTCCTCTTTACTTACACAGTGGACACAATGGAAATGGAAGTGGATCTCTGCCTGGCTTCAAAGCGTCCTTTGGAACCAGCAGAGACAGACTGGAGGCTCATGGAGCCAAAGTGGAGATTACCTTCAGGCGGACGTTTCCGTTCTGAAAGGGTTTCCCGAGCCACATGGTGGCTCCAAATGGACCTCGGACCTGTACAGGATTTTGGCCGAGGGACACAATGGACACAATGGAAATGGAAGTG
>NW_022325894.1:0-2183 GCF_002776525.5 Piliocolobus tephrosceles | reverse complement strand
CACTTCCATTTCCATTGTGTCCATTGTGTCCCTCGGCCAAAATCCTGTACAGGTCCGAGGTCCATTTGGAGCCACCATGTGGCTCGGGAAACCCTTTCAGAACGGAAACGTCCGCCTGAAGGTAATCTCCACTTTGGCTCCATGAGCCTCCAGTCTGTCTCTGCTGGTTCCAAAGGACGCTTTGAAGCCAGGCAGAGATCCACTTCCATTTCCATTGTGTCCACTGTGTAAGTAAAGAGGAAACAAACGGGAAACCCCTCCCAGTCCAAATTTCCAAAGAGCACCCCCTTAGGGTGCCTCCTAGACAATTTAAAAACCTTACAGCTTGAACAAGACCTTAGGAGGAAGCGGTTAATTTTCCTTTCCACTGTGGCGTGATCGACCTCAGCAATTTCTGCCAGCGGCTAGGCAAGTGGTCCGAAATTTACATACAAGGCTTTTGGGCCTTAGGCTCTCGTCCCTATACTCCTTCTCTCCCCGCTCTCCCCACCCCCTCCCTTCCTGCCCAGACTCCTCCTCCTCTCCCCATCCAGACTCCTCCTTCCTCCTCCTTATCTACTAGTAATCCACTCGGTCCCGTGCCTCCTTCGGGGCCCCCAACTGGCTGTCTTGAGTCCCCTATCTCTGCCCACACCCTCCTACAGTGTTAGCACCTTTGCGAGAGGTAGCTGGGGCGGAGGGGGTAGTCAGAGTACATGTCCCTTTTTCATTGGCCGATCTTTCCAAAATTGAGAAGCGTTTAGGTGATTTCTCAGCTGATCCCACCATCTACATAAAGGAATTTAGATACCTTTGTCAGGCCTATGACTTAACTTGGCATGACCTCCAGGTTATCCTAACTTCTACCCTAAACTGACTGGTTCTAACCCAATATACCCGGTTAGATCTGGCCTCCCCCACAGGGGCCACCATTTTGGCGTCTTATTTCATTTCTCAATCAGCTCCTGACGTTCGTAAAAAACTTCAAAAGGTAGAGGATGGTCCTCAGGCACCAATACAAGACCTAGTTAAATTAGCCCTTAAGGTCTATAGCTCCAGAGAGGAGACGGCTGAGTTACAGCTCCTAGCAGCGGCTTTACAGCCCAGTCGTAACCCCAGACCAGAGAGCACATACTCCGCAGACTCCAAAGCTACAAAAGGAGCCTGCCTGCTATAAGTGCGGCAAGGCAGGACACTATGCCAACAGGTGTCCGCAAGGTCCCCGAGCCCCAATGCAGCCTTGCTATAAGTGCAAGGCATCAGGACATTAGGCCAGTGAATGTCCTAACCCTCGTCCACCAGCAACCCCCTGCCCTGCTTGCCAGCAGGGAGGAAACTGGAAGTCTGATTGCCCCACCCTGAGAACAGGTGCCGCGCCTCCACGTGACCCCCTTTCCCAGGATCCTGGGAGCTCCTTCCAGCTCCTACATCTGGACGATGACAACTGAAGGTGCCGAGACTCGGGGACCCCCATCACCCTCGCCAAGCTGCGGGTAACTCTCCTGGTAGCAGGTAAGACAATTACTTTTTTAATCAACAGTGAGGCTACCTATCCTGTTTTGCCGTCCTTCTCTGGACCTAGCCTTCCATCCAATATCTCTGTAGTAGGAGTAAGTGGAAAGCCATCCACTCCACAAAAAACTCCAATCCTTAATTGCTGCCTGGCCAACAATTACTTTGTGCAGTCGTTCCTCATTCCCAGCTAAAAAGGGCCCCTACCGAAAGCAATCAGTGGAAATCAGTTTGGCTTTCCCCCACTCGCCTCAAACTTACTAAATTTTCTTAACTATCTCATACTCCCCAACCTTGCCAGGACTATCCTTCTGGGTTTTGCCCATATTCCAACAAATGCTTCCATTCCTCATTCCTATACTAATACTGTGCCTTATTTTATTCTTCATCCGTACGTCCAAATACCAACCATGGGCCCTGACCTTAACGACGCCCCTTAACAGCAGGAAGTAGCCAGACAGGCCACGGCGCCCCTTTATCACTATTATCAATAAAAGGTTGGACTGTTTGGACGAACGGAGGCAAGATGGTGCACTTCCGGGTTCTTCATCCCCACCCCCAACTCTTCCCGCGCACGCAAAAATGCAGCCGGTGACCCGGGAAGGTGCAGACCAACTGGGCATGCGCCAGGTGACGTCAATCTGAAGAGACCAAGATTTACCTGGTCGCACCTGCGGAACGCCCCCCGACAC
>NW_022325893.1:0-26214 GCF_002776525.5 Piliocolobus tephrosceles | reverse complement strand
AGGACACGCTCAACAAGCCAGGAAGTACCACTGCATCGGGGGTGGCTCGCCTGAAGAAGACCGCCACTGCCGGAGCCATCTCGGAGCTCGCGGAGAGCCGCCTGAGGAGCGGCACAGGTAGGAGGGACCGGGCAGGCGGGACCCGGCAGGCCTTCAGTCCTGGCCACATGGAAGCACTTCAGTGACCCATGACCCATCCAGTCCTTCCCTCGTCAGGTATTTCTTGACCACTTACCCTGTGCCGGACCTGTTTTAGGCAGATGACGTCACTGCCCACAGGGAGTTTACATCTAGAGTGGGGAGACCGATGAGAAACAAAAGGTAACTGGGTGTGCTGTGGTTTCTTTGGTCCCTCCAGAGGTCCATTTGTCACCATGCGTGTGTGAAATCCTGACATGCAGGCAGGGCGGTGTATGTTGTGGGGCTGTCTGGATGCAGAATGCATTAGAGAAATAAATGAACCCTGTCAATCCGTTGGAGAGGTGGATGTCTAATATTTGTACTGAACCCTATGGAAAGCTGGCAAGAGCCTCGCCCAGCAGCTGTGGAAGGCTGCTCAGAGTGACTTGGATGGCAGTGGCAGCTGGAAGCTGTGAACCTTCTCAGTGTTGCTCATTTTTTGAGAATCCGAAAAGGTTTTTCAATCATTATATTTGAGTTCAGAGCATGTGAAACATGCAATATCAAAGAATTTGTTTAATTTTCTCTTTGTGCATATAGATAATAACTCTAAGCTTTCATGGTCTAACTCTTACAGTGCAGCCCTCAGTGTATTGCTACATTGTCTAAGATGGGAAAAATAACTGAAATACATCATTATTAATTTTTAATGTGTTGAAGGGTAGTACACTTATAATTTTTGTGCTTTTTTCATAAAAGTCACATTCAGGCTAGATCTCAAAAGGTATATTTTAATTTATTCGGTTTTCAAAAAGTTGAATCTGTGAAGACTATATGTGGCTTTCTTTTATTGGATATAAGGGGAATCGCCTGGTTTTTCTATATAATGGCTTTACCGTTGTAAACACTGATATTGTACTAAACATACACACACACTTGGTTTTTAAAATACGGTAAACAAAAGTACCATTTATTTTTATCAAGCCAGCCTAACACTGATTCCAAAAGTTAATAAAGCCCCACTCAAAAAAAGACAGACTGGGAGGAGCCTAGGGGCAGGGTGGGAAGGAGGACCAGCCGAGTCCCGGATGTGGTGAGTGTGGTGTGTCCCCAGGTGCAGGAAGGTGGCGAAGGGAGGTGAATCCCAGTGGATGGAGCGAGGAGAAGGGTGGGAGGAGAAAAAGGTGGGAGGAGGACCAGGTGGGAGGGTGGCAGTTCACTCAGGACCCAGCGGGGGCAGCACGCTGAGGTGGGTCACAGCGTTCCTGAACGGCAGCCCTAAGAACAGAAAGGTGGTTGCTGTGTATGGAACTTTATCTGATTTGCTTTCTGTGGTCAGCAGTAAACTCAGCATAAAAGCCACCAGTGTGTATAATGGGAAAGGTGGGCTGATTGATGATATTGCTTTGATCAGGGATGATGATGTTTTGTGTGTGGAGGAGAGCCATTTATTGATCCTCACACAGATTCTAAGCCACCTGAGGGATTGTCAGGATTCCACACAGACTGGCTAACATTAAATGTTGAAGGGCGGTACTTTATAACCACACAGAGCACTTTAGCGAATAAAGACCCTGACAGTATGCTGGCCCATGTGTTTAAGGACAAAGGTGTCTGGGAAATAAGCAAGATCATAGAGGAGCTTTCTTAATTGACCGAAGTCCTGAGTACTTTGAACCCATTTTGAACTACTTGCGTCATGGATAGCTTATTGTAAATGATGGCATTCATTTATTGGATGTGTTAGAAGAAGCAAGATTTTTTGGTATTTACTCATTGATTGAACACCTAGAAGTGGCAATAAAGAATTCTCAACCACCGGAGGATCATTTACAATATCCCGAAAGGAATTTGTCAGATTTTTGCTAGCAACTCCAATCAAGTCAGAACTGCAATGCCAGGGTTTGAACTTCAGTGGTGCTGATCTTTCTCGTTTGGACCTTCGATACATTAACTTCAAAACGGCCAATTTAAGCTGCTGCAGTGTTGCACATGCAAATCTTTGCTGTTTAAGTCTTGAACAAGCTGATCTCCCTGGATCAGTGCTTGACTGTGCAAATCTCCAGGGAGTCAAGATACTCTGTTCTAATGTAGAAGGAGCATCCCTGAAACTGTGTAATTTTGAGGATCCTTCTGGTCTTTTTTTTTTTTTTGAGACGGAGTCTCACTCTGTCCACCAGGCTGGAGTGCAGTGGCGCGATCTTGGCTCACTGCAAGCGCCGCCTCCTGGGTTCACGCCATTCTCCTGCCTCAGCCTCCCTAGTAGCTGGGACTACAGGCGCCCGCCACCGCGCCCGGCTAATTTTTTTGTATTTTTAGTAGAGACGGGGTTTCACCGTGGTCTCGATCTCCTGACCTTGTGAGCCGCCCGCCTCAGCCTCCCAAAGTGCTGGGATTACAGGCGTGAGCCACTGCGCCTGGCTGATCCTTCTGGTCTTAAAGCCAATTTAGAAGGTGCTAACCTCAAAGGTGGGGATATGGAAGAAAGTCACGTGACAGGAATTAACCTGAGAGTGGCTACCTTAAAAAATGCAACGTTGAAGAACTGTAACCTCAGAGGAGCAACTCTGGCAGGAACTGATTTAGAGAATTGTGATCTGTCTGGGTGTGATCTTCAAGAAGCCAAGGAGAGGGTCCAACATGAAGGGAGCTAGATTTGAAGAGATGCTGACACCACTACACATGTCACAAAGTGTCATATGAGAATTTTAGGGGCCAGAGGAAGATGTACAAGATGAAAATGTTTTCCTTATCACTTTTCTTTCTCCACCCTCTCAGTTGTCTAGAAGAAATAACACTAAGGAAATTAAAAAAAAAAAAAACATTTAGAGGATTATGCTTGTTCTCAGTGGTGCATAGGGCAAAAAATTGATTTTTTTTCCATATTCTTATTTTTTTTTTTGAGATGGAGTCTTACTCTGTCTCCCAGGCTAGAGTGCAGTGGCATGATCTCAGCTTACTGCAAGCTCCGCCTCCCGGGTTCATGCCATTCTCCTGCATCAGACTCCCTAGTAGCTGGGACTACAGGTGCCCGCCACCACGCCTCGCTGATTTTTTTGTATTTTTAGTAGGGACGGGGTTTCAGCGTGTTAGCCAGGATGGTCTTGATCTCTTGACATTGTGATCCACCTGCCTCGGCCTCCCAAAGTGCTGGGATTATAGGCATAAGCTACCACACCTGGCTTATATTCTGATTTTTAACAGAAAAGCACTCATTTAATAGATGTAGGGAAACTAGATATTGTTGCCTTTTGAATGCGGTAGGGGTGTTTATCTGGTTTTATGACCAGGAATAGTATATATTATATTTGCTCTTAAATAGGCATGATGTAGAAATAGCATCTTGGTTTGAGGTGCATTTGAGGATTTTAATTTATGGAAAGCACAACATATGTGATTATATTTATTGAATACCTAGATGTAGTATGGATATTTAAATTGTAAAAACTTTATGAAAACTTTGAAAAGGTTGTTCAGGCTTATAAATAGCTTTAGTGATGCCTCCCTCTTTAAATACCTGTCACACCATATGAATATGGTGAGCTCAGACTTGCTAAGACTCTTTTCAGGTTCATTTTTATAATGTTTACTTTTTAGGACAAAACACTAGCTAAGTTAAAGTAATATCCAGTTCTTACTGATTGAGACAGAGTGGAAAGAAAGACATCATTGTACATCACTGTCATTCCAAAGGTACAGTGGAACTCTGGATGGAGGAAGAACTTACCTATCACTACAACACTTATAAATGAGCATTTCTCAGAATTTTATTCTAGCAAGTTCCACTCAACACCAGACCAAGCAATTCTGTCTATTCACACTATTAGCCTAGTTTTCTCATACAATCAGCACAAGCATAGGAAGATACTTCAAAACCAAAAAGCCAAGGTGCATCATTAATATTCATTTAATTCAAATACCAAATAGTTTACATAGGGCCAGCTTAGAAATAGATATTAAATCCAGATCTACTGCAATCAAAGCTTACACAATATCAATGAATATGGTAGAGGTGCCTGTTAAAAGCCAATGTAGTATAATTGCAGCTAGAACCCTACAGTGGGGAATGAGGAATTTTAAACATACATTTGATTACAGCCACCAAAATATATATGTATATATAGAAAGTAAAAATAAAGGTATTTGGCTGGTCCAAGAGGTAATACCAATCAGTCAGCACCTATGATTCTTTTACTTACATTTTTTGATTTTTTGTTTTTGTTTTTTGAGACGGAATATCACTCTGTTGCCAGGCTGGAGTGCAGTGGTGTGATCTCGGCTCACTGCAACCTCTGCCTGCCAGGTTCAAGCGATTCTCCTGCCTCAGCCTCCCGAGTAGCTGGGACTATAGGTGCACACCACCACACCCAGCTAATTTTTGTATTTTTAGTAGAGGCAGGGTTTCACCATGTTAGCCAGGATGGTCTTGATCTCCTGACCTTGTGATCCGCCCGCCTTGGCCTCCCAAAGTGCTGAGATTACAGGCGTGAGCCATGGCGCCCAGCCTGTTTTTTTCTTTAAACAAATTTTAGCCCAATTTTCTTGAGTCATTTTCTCTCTGCAACAGCAGAGGAAGGGCCTGTACTTCCCTACCAATGACCTGGTGTCCTTACATCTACCCTAAGAGCAGGGATATTAGCTGTGTTCACAGGGTTCTGAATTCTACAGACTCATCAACATGAGGCAAGGAATCATTGAAAACCACTTTTGTCTCCTTTGGGAGAATGACACATCTTTAGTATTTATGTAGCCTATTCTTCTATATCTAAATATGCAAAGCTTTCCTTAACAGTAAAGGGTACATATGCATAGTGGGAGGAGATCAGACCTTTACAAGTGAAGGAAAGCAACTTCAGAAATGAATTATGTTCTTTGCTTTATTATTTTTCTCAAGACAGAGAAGTATTGTATTGAGCGATTATCTAGTTTCATAATCAACATGTGCCTAAATTATATTTAAATCATTTCACTCTGTACTATATTTTCAGGAATTATAGAATGTGTTATTCATTCACTTAAAGGTACCTCTGTAGAAATAACCTAAAACTGCAGAAGGATCTGAAAGATCTAAACATGGTGTGCTTAGAAACTGCAGATTTTAGATCTAATGTATATTGCATTAATAAACGATATAAAGTGTTGAAAAGGAAAAAAAAAAGACAGACTGATCCCATGTTCAAATACTAATATAAAAATTTGAGATCAGCTTGGCGTGGTGGCTCACACCAGTTATCCCAGCACTTTGGGAGGCCAAGGCAGGTGGATCACGAGGTCAGGAGATCAAGACTAGCCCAACTAACATGGTGAAACCCCATTTCTACTAAAAATACACAAATTAGTTGGGCACGGTGGCGGGTGCCTGTAATCCCAGCTACTGAGGAGGCTGAGGCAGGAGAATCGCTTGAACCTGGGAGGCGGAGGTTGCAGTGAGCCGAGATCATGCCACTGCCCTCCAGCCTGGGTGACAGAGCAAGACTCCATCTCAAAAAAATAAATAAATAAATAAAAATTAAAAAAATTTGAAATAAAAATATTAGCACGTAGGATTGAACAATACATTAAAAGAACAGTAGTGTACATCACAACTAAGTGAATTTATGCCACCCAAGAATGGATGAATATTAAGAAATTTTGGAATACAATCCATCATACCATATTAACAGGCCAAAGAAGAAAAACTGTACAGTTATCTCTATAGATGCAGAACATACATTTGACACAATTAACAATCTTTCTGATTTAACAACAAGCTCTTGATAGACTGTACATGTGCAGAGACATCTTTAATGACGTATGTGTCACAAACAAAAGCCAGCGATTCCCATTAAAGTCAAAGGTAATTCAAGGTTGCTTACTATCACCACTGTCATCTAAAATTTTCTGTAGATATTAACCAAGGCAGTAAGATAAGAGAGATATAGAAGCACATACATATTGGAAATGAGGGAGCAAAATGATGATTGTGATCAGATAATAACATTGTATGCTTTGAATTTCCTGAAAATTGTGTCTTAGAATTTTCTTAAATTCTATTAGAGACAATAAGAGTTTGGTATGTGGCTAGTTGTAGACTATAATATCTCAATAGCTTTTTTTTTTTTTTTTTTGAGATGGAGTCTCACTCTGTAGCCCAGGCTGGAGTGCAGTGGCAGGATCTCGGCTCACTGCAAGCTCTGCCTCCTGAGTTCACGCCATTCTCCTGCCTCAGCCTCCCGAGTAGCTGGGACTACAGGCACTCACCACCACGTCCAGCTAATTTTTTTGTATTTTTAGTAGAGATGGGGTTTCACCATGTTAGCCAGGATGGTCTTGATCTCCTGACCTTGTGATCCACCCTTCTTGGCCTCCCAAAGTGTTGGGATTACAGGCATGAGCCACCACGCCAGCCATCAATTGCTTTCTTATCAGTGACTAATTAGAAAAGATAATAATGTAAGAAACAATTCTATTTATAAAGGAATGAAAGGGCAAAATATTTAGAAATAAATAGTGTAAGCATCTACATAAAAATATCGGCCGGGCGCGGTGGCTCAAGCCTGTAATCCCAGCACTTTGGGAGGCCGAGACGGGCGGATCACGAGGTCAGGAGATCGAGACCATCCTGACTAACACGGTGAAACCCCGTCTCTACTAAAAAAAGCTACAAAAAACTAGCCCGGCGAGGTGGCGGCGCCTGTAGTCCCAGCTACCCGGGAGGCTGAGGCAGGAGAATGGCCTGAACCCGGGAGGCGGAGCTTGCAGTGAGCTGAGATCCGGCCACTGCACTCCAGCCTGGGCGACAGAGCGAAACTCCGTCTCAAAAAAAAAAAAAAAAAAAAATCTTAAAACTCTTTTGAAGGAGAAGTCTTATGTCCTTCAAAGAAGACATAAATAAGTGAAAACATATATGTGATTGATTCTTAGATAGGAAAATTAAATAGAATTAAGATTAAACTTAATTAGTACAACATACAAAATGTAATAAGGATGTCTGAATTATTCTAAGAATTTATTTTCCTCTTGATTATAATATCAGTGGGAATTTGGGAGTGGAAACATAATAAAATAACTGGAATTTATCTAAAACCCGTTGTTCTCAATGGGGGACGATTTTGCCCCTCCAGTTCCAACCCAGGGAACAATTGGCAATGTCTGGAGATGTTTTTTTGGGCTGTTATGACTCGGGGCTGCTACTGCCATCTAGTGGGTAGAAGCCAGAGATACTAAACATCCTAGGATGTACAGGACCGTCCTGCAGCAGAGTGTCCTGCCCAAAAATATCAACAGTACTGCTGCTAAGAAATCCTGACCTAGCAGAATAGATATTCTAGAGTAACCAGGAAAATTCTGAAAATAGTAATCAGGGGATTAACCTTAGGCATTCTGGAACTGAAGAGGCGCTAGGCAGCTCAGTGGAACGGTGGACAAAGTGCAGAATACACTGGAAGATTTAGTAGAGGGGAAAGGCGGCATTTTGTATCACAGTGGATAATTCACTCAAAAATGTGACCGAGTAAGTATTTAGGAAAGAATACAGCTGGATCACTATCTCATTCCTCCCATCAAAATAAATTCTAAGAGGATTAAAGATTTAAATATTAAAAAATGAAACTGCAAAACTACAAAGAGAAAGCATCAGAGAATTAATTCGTAGTCTTGGCCTTGGAAGAGCCTTTCTAAGTAGGAACAAACACAGAAGCCATGAAGGAAAGGATGAAAAACGTATTTTCATAAATATAAGAAACTTCTTTGCAAAAAGAGGAAATTATTTGCAATACATGTAACAAAAGGCTTATTTACAAAGAGTATATACAAATCAATAAGAAAAAGAAAAATAGGCCAGATGTGGTGGCTCATGGCTATAATCGCAGCAATTTGGGAGGCCGAAGTGGGAGGATTGCTTAAGCCCAGGAGTTCAAGACCAGCCTGGGCAACATAGTGAGACCTCATCTCTACAAAAATAAATAAATAAATAAATAAATAAATAAATAAATAAATAAAAATTAGCTGGGTGCATGCCTGTAGTCCCAGCTATTTGGGAGGCTGAGGTGGGAGGATTGTTTGAGCCTGGGAGTTTGAGGCTGCCATGAGCTATGAACACACCACTGCACTCTAGCCCGGGTAACAGAGTGATACACTAGCTCAAAAAAAAAAAAAAAAAAAGGAAGAAAAGGAAAAATAATATAATAGAAATATATATAGCTCCCATGAAAAAATACAGATGGCCAGTGGAAAGATACTAAGCCTTACTTATAGTTCAAGAAATGTAAAGCAAGGCTGGGTGCGGTGGCTCACGCCTGTAATCCTAGCACTTTGGGAGGCTGAGGCGGGCAGATCGCTTGAGCCCAGGAGTTGGAGACCAGTCTGGGCAACATGGTGAAACCCTATCTGTACAAAAAGTACAAAAATTAGCCGAGCATGGAAGCGTGCGCCTGTGGTCCCAGCTACTTGGGAGACAGAGGTGAGAGGATCACTTGAACCTGGGAATTGAAGACTGCAGTGAACTGAAATTATGACACTGCACTCCAGCCTGGGCAACAGTGAGACCCTGTCTCACAAAAAATAAGTAAATAAATAAAGCAAGCAAAACAACAACTAGGTATATAATTTCCCCTAATACATTAGCAAAAATTAAAGCAGTTTATCATTTCTGGTGTCATTAAGGGTATAAGGAGTCACATATGGTTGATGCACAGGGACAATTTGGTAATACCTATCTAAATATTAATATAACCTTTGATCAAGCATTTCTATTATTTAGCACTTAACGTTACTGATATTCTTGGAAAAGAATGCCAACATGTATGAGCAAGTTCTATTGCATGATTATTTATGATAGTATAATATGGGAAACAACCTAAGTATGTATTCATACAGGGCTGGTTGAACAATGTGATTTTGGTGCAGTAGAAGAGTATACAGGCATGAAAATGAATACAGTAGATTTGTGTGTACTGATTGGGAAAGATCTCCAAGATACATTACTAAGTGGGGAAAATAATATGGTGCATATGGTATAACCTTAATTTGGTTTTGGTTTTAAAAGTATATATTAATTATTAAAATCAACTTTTTTTCCTGGAAGGATGTTAGAATGATTCTCTTTAAGGAGAGTTACCAGAATTGAAAGTGGCAGAGGAAAATTTTTTCATTTTAGATTTTCCTGTGCTGTTTGAACATTTTAAACATATGCATACATTGCTATAAAAAATTAAAAAACAAGGTAAATACAATATAAATTTAGACAATATAAATGTAAACTAAACTTTTTTTTTTGCCTTCACAAAATCCTTCCTCTTCTACTTGCCTTTTGTAGTGTTCTTTAGCCATTTGTTGGTGGGTTTTTTTGTTTGTTTGTTTGCTTATAACATCTGCTCCTTTGCACAGGATTCTAGGAAAATACCTTGGTTTCATATTGGCTCCTAAAGTAGACAAGTTCCCATGCCCCAAGGGACATTGGCATCCTTTATTTGTCAAAGAAAGGAAATAATTACATATCTAATACACAGTGATGTTGGGGAAAAGGTCTGTGAATACTTTACAGACTGCAATGAAATGTAAGTGACAGTTATTATTCTCCTAGTTACATAAATTGTTTGTCGATTACTTCATTTAAGTGAAATTAAATTATATGACTTAATAGGGTTGAATTTGAAAATTACATTTTGTTTCTGAAGCTTTTATTTTTTTGTTTATTTTATTTTATTTTTTGAGATGGAGTTTCACTCTTGTTGCCCAGGCTGGAGTGCAATGGCGTGATCTCGGCTCACCATAATCTCTGCCTCCTGGGTTCAAGCGATTCTCCTGCCTCGGCCTCCTGAGTAGCTGGGATTACAGGCATGCGCTACCATGTGCGGCTAATTTTGTACTTTTAATATTGATGGGGTTTCTCCATGTTGGTCAGGCTGGTCTCGAACTCCCGACCTCAGGTGATCCACCCGCCTCGGCCTCCTAAACTGCTGGGATTACAAGCGTGAGCCACTGTGCCCGGCTGAGAGCTTTTATTTTTATATGTCAGTAGTCCTCAACATTTTTGTAGCACCTTTGGACAGCTGATACTTTTGTCCGTTGTCATGGTGTCCCCAAACTGCCTCATTTGGAATAGGTGAATTCCAGTCTATTGGGATGACCATTAGGAGCAGTGGTATGCAGCGCCTCTCTGTTGTAGGTCTTATCACCTCTGCAGTTGTATGTTTTGGTAATCATTTCAATATTTGATTGCATTTTGTCTCTTTTACATGCGAGAAAACTAGGAAAAGGAAAATGAAAGTGCTGGTTAGGGCTACAGCAACCAGTTGTATAGGTTAAACATCCCAAATCCAAAAATTCAAAATCCCAAATGCTCCAAAATCTGAAATGTTTTGAGCACTGACATGATGCTCAAAGGAAATGCTCACTGGAGCATTTTGGATTTTGGATTTTCAGATTAGGTATGCTCAACTGGTAAGCAGAATGCAAATATTCCAAAATAAAAAATCAGAAATCCAGTACAATTATGGTCCTGAGCATTTTGGATAAGGGATACTCAACCTGTAGTAATAAGCGTTGGTTTTAAAATATCAATACTGCCGGGTGCGGTGGCTCATGCCTGTAATCCCAGCACTCTGGGAGGCCGAGGCAGGCGGATCACCTGAGGTAGTTTGAGACCAGCCTGACCAACATGGCGAAACCCCTTCTCTACTAAAAATACAAAAAAATTAGCCAAGTGTGGTGGCGGGCACCTGTAATCCCAGCTACTTGGGAGGCTAAGGCAGGAGAATCTCTTGAACCTGGGAAGTGGAGGCTGTAGTGAGCCGCGATCGTGCCACTGTGCTCGAGCCTGGGCGACACAGTGAGACTCAGTCTCAAAAAAATAAAAATATAGTTGATACAAAGATGGAAATTATTTAGCGTGTTAGAAACTAGGTGTTCACTGGACTTAAAGCAATTTTCTATAGGCTCAGCTGTGAAGAAAAAAGAATAAAATTAAAGGAAATTGAGGGAATTCTGACGATATATAGTGGATTTCCTTTCAGAGAAATTTCCTCTCAGAGGAAATCAACCATATATTAGACTTGGAGGGGGCAGAATTCTTTTTATGGCATGCAAGACTTAGTTTTTATACTTTTGACTTGGGGACAAGTTTTCTATGATGCATAGCATGGTATTATCTGTGTTTTATTTCAATTGTGTTAATTTTGAGAAATATTTTTGTCATGAAATTTTAATACAGTATTTGTGACTTTGAACGCACAAGAATTAAACCTATAGTCGGCCTGTATTTTACTGCATCCTTTCCTGGGAGCTGATCTGTCTTCAGGGAGAATCCCTGAAATCTACTCCAGGAAGAAACGTGTAATCTTTTGGTCGTAATAATGATATCATTGTCTCAGCCTTGCCTAGGGCGCCAACTTGCCGTCTGTCATGGGTGGTACTGGAACTGCTTGAATGGGGAGGCATGAGCTTCTTCATTCTTCTCAAGGCTATTTCCAGTTTCTAGTTGCCAGGCCTTATGCTGTTCTCTGGGGCTATGCCAAAGTTTGTTCCAACAATAGCAAGAACACAGCAAAAATCACGAAAGGGACTACTATTTCCGAGCTCTGCCACCTACCTGCACGTGCTGGCTTCTGTGAGCTGCTGTCTCTCTTGATGCTTACAACAGCCAGAGGAAGAGCATGGTTATTTTATCTAGACCAGGAACCTTAGCTTCAGGAAGGTCAAACAAGTTTGACTTATTCTCTCCCGTGCCCACCCTAGGTTTCATTATGGAACATCCACTTTTTCTAATTGGTTCTCTTTCATTAACATTATTCACATATCTGGATTCCAAAAAATCCTGATTTTTTTTTTTTTTTTTTTTCTAGAGACAGTTTTGCCCTGTTGTCCAGGCTGGAGTGCAGTGGTGCAATCATAGCTGATCGCAGCCTCCAAACTTCTAGGCTCAAGAGATCCTCCTGCCCCAGCTCTCGAGTAGCTGGGACTACAGGTGCACACCACCAGGGTCTCACCATGTTGCCCAGGCTGGTCTTGAACTCCTGGGCTCCTGCCTTGGCCTCCCAAGGTGCTGGGATTACAGGCATGAGCCCCTGCGCCTGGCCTGGATTCCAGTTCTTACTCTTCTTTTTCTCCCTGAGGTGTCCTTTGTGTATATCTCATCTTACACAATGGTGTGGCTTTTAGGGAATGAGGGGATTCCTTGTGTGCAGGTGGTAGTCCTCCCTGCCTGCCCCAGGGTCAAGTGAAAGGTTGGGGAACCCCCAGAAGGCTGTCAAGGAATCCAGCCACTAGGTGGCAGCCTTGTCAAAAGCACCCACCTGCTCCTCTGCTCCAAGTTCTGGTTCTGACAAATGTTTCTGACTTTAGAAATAATCCTTCTATTTATTCATTAATTCAACAAATATCTTTGAGTGGCTACCATGTGCCTGGCACTGTTCTACGCAAAAGGAATATATATGAGTGAGCAGGACAAACATCCCTGCCTTCATAAAGGTACATGAGCAAGTCATGGGAGAGGTGAGAAAGCCAGGTGGACAGCTGGAGTGGTGGACATTCCAGGCAGAGATGACCGCTGGCCTGTGTCCCCCACGTCCAGGGAGTGGTAGAAAGGCCAGTGGGGCCGCAGCAGAGTGAACAGGCAGTTGGGGAGGAGGGCAGAAAGATGGGGGAGCTTGCGAGTCACTGTCAGGACTTTGGATTTTTTTACTCTGACTCCACTGGGGAACTTTTGCAAGGTTTTGCACAGAGCAGTGGTATGACCTGACCTTGTTTTAAAATCACTGCTTTGGGCTGCTTCTTGAGAGTGGACAGATGGAGTGCGCAGACCAGTTTGGAGGCTAGGGCTGTGGTCTAGGAAAGAAGTGACCTGGGCTGGGCTGGCAGCCGTGGCACCAGCACACCACAGTGTCTGGATATATTCTGAAGGGGAAAGCCAGCCGGCTCTCAACTTTCCTGGTTTTTGAATTGTAGAAAAATACACATAATCATCTTTAAGAGTACAATTCAGTGGCATTCAGTTCATTCACATTGTTGTACAACCATCACCACCTTCCATCTCCAGAACTATTTCATCTTCCCAAAGTGAAAGTCTGTTCCCATTAAACACTCACTTCCCATTCCGCTTCCCTTAGCTCCTTCAAGCGCCGTTCTGTTCTTTGTCTCTATGAATCTGACTGCTCTAGGTTCCTCACAAGAGTGGCATCATACAGTGTTTGTCCTTTTGCAACTGGCTTATTTCACTCAGCATAATATCCCCAAGGTTCATCCACGCTGTGGCACGTGTCAGAATTTCCTTCCTTTTTGAGGTTAAATAATATTTCCTTGTGTGGATATACCATATTTTCTTTATCCATTCACCTGTTGAAGTACCCTTGGCCCATTTCTACCTTTTGGCTATTGTGAATAATGCCGCTCTGTACACAGGTGTACAAATATCTCCTTGAGACACTGCTTTGACTTTTTGAGGATATATACCTGGAAGTAGGATTGTTGGATTCTCCTGATGGATGGTAAAGTTGGTGTAGGGTAAGATTTCTGCTTATGTTAGCAGTGGGACGAGTGAGATGAAATCTGATGGGCCTTCCCAAGAGATGAGGAGTGAACATGGATCTCTTCTGGAGACAGCAGTCGGCTAGAAGGAGGTTCGCACAGCCACATTTAGAACATTTTTAAAACCATGAGACATGGAAGTGCCCATTTAGATGTTTCTTTATATAGCACACGTGGGATCCAAAGACATGTCACTATTTTAAACTGGTATCAGTGTTTTCTAAAAGGCAAAATAAATGTGAAGGGTTAGTTTTACTGTGGCCAAACTCCACTTGAATGCTTGCAGAATCTCAGACATCTCAGATGGTGATCAGTAAGGGCAAGCAGTCATGATTGGCTCACTGCCAAGAAGCTGTCCATGTCCTTGCTGATACCTGGACCCCTGCATGCTCCAGTTACCTGCATCACACCCAGGTAATGCCTGAGGCTCCAACCTGAGACACCTGTCCTCTCTGACACGGGGAGGGAATAACTCTGGGCTCCTATCGGGGAACTCGTCTAACATGGAAGGTAAGTATTCTTATCCCCATCTGACACGTGAAGGAGCCACGGCTCCAGGATAGGTAGTGTTCCCAAATTCAAACCCAGGGTCTGACTCCAGAGTTCTTTGTTCTGCTACTCTGTTTGCCTCAGGTAGGGAGACTTGTTTTCTTCCCCCATCATCTTTACCTGTTGTGGAATTACTATTACTGGTGACTAGCATTCTTTGCTCACTATGTGCCAACCACTGTTCTCAGTATGCAATGAATATAGTCTCCTTTAGTCTTTACTACAACCCTGTTAAGCAGACTGTCCAAGTCCATGCGAGATAAATATTGGTACCAGGATTTGCAGAGTAGGAAACAGAAGCTGAGAGAAAACCATGGATGGGTTGGCTTGCTGGGGTGAGAGTGGAGGAAGGCAATGTTGGAAGTCTTGGAATTGAGAGGCTGGAAGGTGGGTGGGTCAGTTTCTTGGATGCCACAGAAGGAGGAGCGCTGTGAGCCAGGGATGTCAGGGAATGGGGAGAATGGAGTGGGGGTGTGTAGATGGCAACAGGGAGGGGAAGAGGATGCCAGGTCCTGCTGCGTGAACTGCGGAGATGGAGGGTGTCTGTTTACAGTGGGGAAGGGAACAGACAGTGAGGAAGCAACAGTCATAGGTATGAGGTACAACGAGACCTTCAGCTTGGGAAATGTGAGAAAATGAACAGACTGACTTGGAAAGGCAGTGGTGGGATTCATCCAGCTGTGGAAGTGAGGGGACGTTCAGAGAGCTCAGTCTATAGGAAGTGTTGATTTCACTGTGAGTTCTGAAGGGCCCTGAAGAAGTGTTGGGGACTCAAGGGAGGGGCCTGGGGCAGGTGGGGCCAAGTCTGTTTGGAGATGAGAACCTGGAAAATCACAGCATGCCAGGAATGAGTTTGTTGTTGTTTTCGTAATTTTAGAGATATCATTTATCAATGAATATATTTTGTGATTAAAAAAATTCAGATTCAGTACAGATGCTCCTCCAGTTATTTCATTGGTTACTTCCAGATAAACCCATCATAAGCTGAAAATATGCTAAGTTGAAAATACATTTAATGCACCTAACCTTCTGATCATCATAGCTGAGCCCAGCCTGCCTTAAACAGGGCTCAGAACACTCATATTAGCCTACATTTGGACAAAATCATCTAATACAGAGCCCATTTTATAATAAAGTGTTGAATATCTTATATAATATATTAGATTGGTGCAAAAAAGTAATTGTGATTTTTGCCATTTTCAAAATTGCAATTACTTTTGCACCAACCTAATTTCCTGGAAGTGAAAAGCAGAATGGTTGTCTGGGCACTTGAAGTACAGCTTCTACTGAATGCGTGTCACATTTGCATCACGTTACGGTCAAAAAGGGTAAGTCATACCATCATAAGTTTGGAACTGTCTGTATTTTCATTTTCTTCTATTTTATTCTACATTTAATTCATTTTCACATTGTAGTAAGAGATCTACCCTCTGAACACATTTTTAAGTGTGTAATTCATGGGCAATGCTGCATAGCAGGTCCCTCAAGCTTACGGATCTGTACCCACTGAACAACTCCCCGTTGCCCTGTCTGCAGCCCTTGGCAGTCACCACTTGACTTTCTGTTTCTGTGAGTTTGACTGTTTAAGATTCTGCATCCAAGCGAGATCATACAGCATCCTTTTGTGACTGGCTTATTTCCCTTAACATAGTATCCTTCAGGTTCATCCACACTGGGGCATGTGTCAGAATTTCCTTCGTTTTTAAGGCTGAATAATAATCCATTGTCTGGATAGCCACACTTTGTTTATCCATCATATGTGGATGGAGCAGGAATGGCTTTCAGCTTCTGGTGGTGTCTGAGGTAAATCCAGTTGTGAGGATGTTATGAACTCCACACTAGTTAAGGTGCTGAATTAATTCTTTTTTTTTCTTTTTTTCCCTCTTTTTTAAAATTATACTTTAAGTTCTAGGGTACATGTGCACAACGTGCAGGTTTGTTACATACGTATACATGTGCCATGTTGGTGTGCTGCACCCATTAACTCATCAATTACATTAGGTATATCTCCTAATGCTATCCCTCCCGCCTCCCCCCACCCCACAACAGGCCCCAGTGTGTGATGTTCCCCTTCCTGTGTCCAAGTGTTCTCATTGTTCAATTCCCACCTATGAGTGAGAACATGGTGCTGAATTAATTCTAAGCTTGATGACGCACATGGTGGTGTCTTGGCCTTGCGTTTCCCGGGAGTACATGATTTAGTTAGGGCTTTGGAGTGGGGCCAAGGGTTTTCTGTGGCTTTCTGTGTTGGCACAAGGTGCAGTGCTGGTTTGGGGGTGGAAGCTTTCCTGGGTCCTCCCTGGGTGCCTGTGGTATAGACAGCAGGGAGCTCTCCCTGCACCTCCTGCAAGAATATTGACATATTTGCCAACTCTTTCCATCCAGGACCTGGCAGTCTCTCCAGTTCTCCATGTCCTCTCTTCCTTTTTTTTTTTGACTCTTCCTCTAAAGTTTGCTATTTCCTTCCCTCCTCCTTCCCTGCTCTCCTCCCCTCCTTTCCTTTTTGTCGAGTTTATCTTTGTTTATCCCTTCCCTCCCTCCCTGCCTCCTGTCCTCCCTTCATTCCTTCCTTCCTTTCCTTTTTTGTTGAGTTTATGCCTTTGTTTTATACTTTTATTCCTATTGTGAATGGGATTCTTTGTTCGTTTCATTTTTTTCTTATTTTTAAAAATATGGACTATTTGACGACTTCGAATGTCATCCTTCCACAGGAACCATGCTAATCTTCTCTGTATCATTCCAATTTTGGTGTTAGCACTGTCACTGACTATATTTTCTAATTACATAGTTTAAAAATATTTAGTTTGGACCTGGCTCGCTCCCTTACCATCCTCTCCTTAGCACTAACGGTTTTCAGTTGATTCTCAGATGTCTTCCAAGCAGACAGTCATATCAGCTGCAGATAACAATGCCTTTTTTCTCCTCCATTCCAGGAGTTGTTCTTTTATTTCTGGTTCTTGCTGTTTTGTGCGTGATCCCAGTTGTGTTAAATGCTAGTGACACCTTGACTTGCTCTCACTTTACTGTGGGTGATTTTGGTGTTTTCTCATTAAATATGATGCAGAAAGTTGGCTTGGGGCATTGTTTTACATGTTAAGTCTTCTCCTACATTCCTTTGAGTTATTAGGATTTGGTGATGGGTTTTATTAAATGCCTTCTAGGCATTCTGTTATTGCTTTGATTATTGCTTCTCTTTTCACCCTGGAGTCTCCTCCAGGAAATTAAAGTATGTGTGTATTTGGTCTCCTGGGTATTTCTTCTGTGTCACGTATATTTTCTCTGATTCTCGTGATCACTTTCATTCATGCTGTGTTTTTTCAAAGTTTATCATCTAATATGCTTTGCTTTGTATGTTTGTATGTTTCTTTTCTTCAACTATTGTGTTTTTAATCTTTAGTCTAATTTCTCTGCTTTCAAATTATTTCTTCTGCATGACTTCTTGCTCAAATTTCATAGCTATCAAATCTTGAATTTCAATGAGAAAGCAAATTGGAGATTTTTTTGAAATCTCCCATTTCTACCAGTAACTTTGTTTCATAGGTGCATATTTACTTGGAATCCTCAGCTGGTCCCCTTTTATGATCTTCCAGAGCTTTCCAGATAGATCTAGAGAGTTTTCTGTGATCACCTATCTTACAGAGGGAAGCTAGTGTTTGTCCAAAAATCAGAAATTGAGAGACTGAGAGGGATACTACTGGAGAATGTGTGGTTATCAGGTTTTTTTTTTTTTTTTTTGAAAACAGGCTGTCACTCTTTTGCCCAGGCTGAAGTGCAGTGGCATGGTTATAGCTTACTGTAGCCTCAAGCTCCTGGGCTCCAGCAATCCTCTTGCCTCAGCCTCCCAAAGTGATGGTATTATAGGTGTAAGCCATGGTGCCCAGCCAGGGTCATATCATTTATGCTCTGTTGAAGGAAGAGGAAAAATTTTTGCATTATCTGGGGTGAAAGTAAGGAGGGCACTAAAGCCTAAAGTACAATTTTGCCATTTTTTTCTTTTCTATGTATTTTGTTTTTGTTGTTCTCATTGTTACTTTTTTTTTTTTTTTTTTTTGGAGGGTGGCTCTTCCGCCCCCCCTGGCGGGCAGTGGCCGGATCTCAGCTCACTGCAAGCTCCGCCTCCCGCCTCCCGGGTTTACGCCATTCTCCTGCCTCAGCCTCCCGAGTAGCTGGGACTACAGGCGCCCGCCACATCGCCCGGCTAGTTTTTTGTATTTTTTAGTAGAGACGGGGTTTCACCATGTTAGCCAGGATGGTCCCGATCTCCTGACCTCGTGATCCACCCGTCTCAGCCTCCCAAAGTGCTGGGATTACAGGCTTGAGCCAATTCTCATTGTTACTTTAGTGCCTGCTGGAAGGTGGCCTTGTCCTCCCCTTCTGCTTGCACGATGACCCCTGTTCTTATCAGCTGGCCATTGCTGTTTCCCTTGTGTGGCCTTCTGTGCATGCAGGCAAGGAGAAGGGAGCACTAGCAGGCCTTCTGAAGCTGCTCATGGCAGAGGCCTCAACCTAGTAGTCCAGTTACCCTTTTAAATGATGATGATTCTGTAAAAATGAAATTCACCAGTCCATATACATTACTGAAAAAAATCAATATAATGCTGTACTTGTAATGTAGAGAAGTAATAGGCAAATAATTTCTAATAAAGTGACATATCAATGTGTAAATGCTGGAGCCTGACTCCATTAGAAGACAGTCAGATGTTTGTACATTAGTGGAGATTGCTGTCTATAAGCTTGAATGCTACAAATGAGATTGACTCATGGGTGCAGTGTTGAGAATTCAAATACCAGGCAGTGTTGACATTAGTGACTTTGAAATGCTGACAGCTCAGGGTAAACATTTTGAATAAAGCAAAGTACTGTCTTTCCTTAAGTTACATGTTAGTTGCATTCCTAGAAAATTCAGTGTATAATAGCCATGCTGTGTGAAACTGTTTTGTGTTTCTCTGTAAAACAGAGTTAGATTCTGGACATAGGTATTTATAAATGTTCTCCCATTCAGGAGTGCTGTCAGATCACAAGGAGGGAGAGGGGAAGCAGGAAGCAGGCATGCCCCTCATATTTGTAAGGCTTGGGGCAAGAGTATAGTGGAGGCCGTCTGTTTATTCACAATGTTCTGATATAATTAAATATTCTAGTAAAGGAGATCAAGTGTCAGGGACTTCAGATGACCTTGTAGCCTGTCGATCTATTGACAGTACTTTTCTTACTCATTTTCATTTTTTTTAAAATTAGTAATGGGTGAATTTTGTGTGGTGAATTTTAGTTTTTCTTCCCAGCTTCCCCCAAGTTCTACTTTAGTATTTTCTCATTTTTATCACTTTGCAATTTGTAATTCTTCTCAAAGATTAAAAAAATTAATGATATTCAAATATAATTTAAAAAATTTTTCTTCAAGATATAAATTAAAATCAATATAAAGGGTGAAATATATTTCATGTTTTTAGATTTTTTAATTTAATTTTTTATTTTTAGAGACGGCATCACACTCTGTCACACAGGCTGGAGTACAATGGCATGATCATGGCTCACTGCAGCCTCAAACTCCTGGCCTCAAACGATCCTCCTGCCTCAGCCTCCAGAGTTGCTGGGACTACAGCCATGCGCCACCATGCCTGGTTAATTTTTCAAATTTTTTTGTAGAGACAGGTGCTCACTATGTTGCCTAGGCTGGTCTGGAACTCCTGGGCTGAAGCCATCCTTCCATCCTGGCCTCCCAAAGTGCTGGGATTACAGGTGTGAGCCTGGCCTGTTTTTTTTGTTTGTTTGTTTTTTGTTTTTTGAGATAGAGTCTCACTCTGTCACCAGGCTGGAGTGCAGTGGCATGATCTCAGCTCACTGCAACCTCCGCCTCCTGGGTTCAAGCAATTCTCCTGCCTCAGCCTTCCGAGTAGCTGGGACTATAGGTGCGTACCACCACGCCCGGTTAATTTTTGTATTTTTAGTAGAGACAGGGTTGCACCATGTTGGCCAGGATGGTCTCGATCTCTTCACCTCGTGATTTGCCCACCTTGGCCTCCCAAAGTGCTGGGATTACAGGTGTGAGCCACCATGCTGGCCCTGGTCTGTTTTTTAAAAATTTAACTAAATGTATTAATATTTAATTTTTTTATTTTGTAGTAATTATATTCTTCACATGCAGATGTAAGAAATATTACAGGTAGATCCCCTGTACCCTTTATCCAGTTTCCCCCACTGGTGATATCTTGCTAAATGATAATATAATATCACAACCAGGATATTAACATTGACATGATGACCTTATAGAACATTTCCACCACCAAAAGGGCCCCTCATATGATCCCTTTCCCTGTCCCTACCCCTTTTAGCCCTTGGCAATCACAATAGTTTGTTTTTCATTACTATCATTTTGTTATTTCAAGAATGTTACGTAAATGGAATGGTACACACGAAAGTGTATACACTTTTGGGATTGGCTTTTTTTTACTCAGCATAATCCTCTGGACGTTCATCCCTGTTGTTACATGTTTGAAAGTTTGTTCCTTTTTTATTTCTTCCTGTATTTTATGGTATGCATGCACCACAGTTTGTTCAACTGCTCACCCGTTGAATCTGAGTTGTTGCCAGTTTTTTGCTGTTATGAATAAAGCTGTTATAAACTTTATGTACAGATTTGTGTGAACGTTTTGTGGGAGCATTTCTCTGGGGAAGATGCCCAGGAGAGCAGTTTTGGGGTCACAGGGTAGCGGCATGTTTAGTTTTTTAAGAAACTGCCAAATTGTGTTTCCAGTGTGACTGTATCATTTTACATTCCCGTCGGTAATCTACGACTGATCCAGCTTTCCTACATGCTCACCAGCATTGGGTACTGTAGTTACTCTTTTTTATTTTAGTCATGGGGATAGTTGTGTCATGATAGTTGTCATTTGTAAAATTTGTAATGGCTAATGATGTTGAGCATCTCATGGGCTTGTGATCTGTATATCCTCTTCAGCAAAATGTTTGTTCATGTTTTCTGCCTGTTTTCTAATTGGTACCATGATTTTTTTTTTCTTTCTTTGAGATGGAGTCTTACTCTGTTGCCCAGACTGGAGTGCAGTGGCACAAACTTGGCTCACTGCATCTTCCACCTCTTGGGTTCACGCCATTCTCCTGCCTCAGCCGCTAGAGTAGCTGGAACTACGGGCACCCACCACCACATTCGGCTAATTTTTTGTATTTTTAGTAGAGACAGGGTTTCACCGTGTTAGCCAGGATGGTCTCCATCTCCTGACAGCGTGATCCACCCGCCTCGGCCTCCCAAAGTGCTGGGATTACAGGCATGAGCCACCACGCCCAGTCAGATTTTTTTGTTTTAAGTGTTGAATTCTGTGAGTAGTCTATATATACTAGAAACTAGTTCTTTATTGGATATGTGGTCTGTAAATATGTTCTTCCAGTCTCTCTTTTATCTTTTCAACCTTATAACAGGGTCTTTCACAGAGCAAAAGTTTTTAATTTTGATGAAGTCCAATTTACTAATTTTCCCTTATATAGATTATGCTTTAGATGTCAAAATTATTTGCCTGGAGCCAGTTTTTTTTTCTCTTCTTTTTTTTTTTTTTTTTTGAGACGGAATCATGCTCTGTTGCCCAGGCTGGAGTGCAATGGCGCAATCTTGGCTCACTGCAACCTCTGCCTCCTGGGCTCAAGCGGGAGCCTCCCAAATAGCGGGAGCCTCTGCCTCAGCCTCCCAAATAGCTGGGATTACAGGCACATGCCACCGCGCCCAGCTAATTTTTGTATTTTTAGTAGAAACGGGGTTTCACCATGTTGCCCAGGCTGGTCTTGAACTCCTGACCTCAGGTGATCCACCTGCCTCAGCCTCTCAAAGTACTGGGATTACAGGTGTGAGCCACTGCACCCAGCTGCCTAGAGCCAGTTCTTTAAGATTTTCTCTGATATTTTTCCCAAAAGTCTTATAGTTTTACATTTACATTTAAGTGTGTGATCCATTTTCAGTTAATTTTTGCAAAAGTTGTGAGACTTGGGTCAAGGTTACTTTTGTTGTGGATGTCCAGTTGCTCCATTGTTGGAAAGGGTATCCTTTCTCTATTGAATCGCTTTTCTACTTTTGTGAAAATCAGTTGGGGCTGGGCATGGTGGCTCACACCTGTAAGCCCACCACTTTGGGAGGCTGAGGCCAGAGCATGGCAGCCTGGACAACATGGCAAGATCCCGTCTCTACAAAAAATACAAAAATTAGCTGGGTATGGTGTTGCACACTTGTGATCCCAGCTACTTGAGACGCTGAGGTGGAAGGATTGTGTGAGCCTCGGAGGTCAAGTCTGCAGTGATCTATAATAACGCCATTGCACTCCAGCCTGGGTGACAGAGCAAGACCCTGTCTCTATTAAAAAAGAAAAACTCAGTTGGGCATACTTTTATTCTGGATTCTCCCTTTTGTGTCGTTGATCTATATGTCTATCCCTCTGACAGTACCTCATACTGCTGATTATGGTAGCTTTGTAATGTCTTGAAATCAGGTAGACCGATTCTTCCTACTTTATTATTCTTTTCCAAAATTGTTTCAGCTAGTCTGGTTCCTTTGACTTCCCACATAAATACACCTACAAATAAATCTTCTGGCATTTGATAGGAATTGTGTTAAACCTGTAAATCAATTTGGGGAGAATTGACATGTTTTTACTATGTTGAATCTTCCAATCCATAAACATGGTATGGGTCTCCTTTTATTGAGATCTTTGATTTCTTTCATCAGCATTTTGTAGTTTTCAGCATACAAACCCTGTACCTGCTTTGTTAGATTTACACCTAAGTACTTATTTTTTAATTTTGAGCAATTGTAAATGATACTGTATTTTTAATTTTGGTGTTTGTGTGTTCATTGCTAGCATATTGAAATGCAATTGATTTTCATATGTTTGCCTTATACCTTGCAACTTTGCTAAACTCACTTATTCTAGGAGGATTTTTTGTTTGTTGTAGATTCCTTGGGGTTTTTCAATGTCAGCAATCATGTCATCTACAAATAGGGACAGTTTTCTTTCTTTCTTTTTCTTTTTCTTTTGAGTCATTGTCATCCTCTGTTGCCCAGGCTGGAGTGCAGTGGCATGATCTTGGCTCACTGCAACCTCTGCCTCCCAGATTAAAGTGATTCTCCTGCCTTAGCCCCCTGAGTAGGTGGGATTATGGGCATCCTAATTTTTTTTGTATTTTTAGTAGAGATGGGGTTTCACCATGTTGGCCAGGCTGGTTCTGAATACCTGACCTCAAGTGATCCACCCACCTTGGCCTCCCAAAGTGCTAGGATTACAGGCATCAGCCACTGTGCCCAGCTGGGACGGTTTTAGTTCTTCATTTCTGATCTGTATGCCTTTTATTTCCTTTTCATGTCTTATTACACTGGCCAGAAATTCTAACACTATATTGAATAGAAGTGCTGAGAGTAGACATCTTTGCCTTGTTCCTGATCCTAGGTGGAAAGTATTCAGTTTTTTTTTTTTTTTTTTTTCCTTTTTTGAAGATGGAGTCTCACTCTGTCACCCAGGCTGGAGTGCAGTGGCACAATTTCTGCCCACTGCAACCTCCGCCTCCCGGGTTCAAGCAATTCTCCTGCCTCACCCTCCCAAGTAGCTGGGATTACAGGTGCGCACCACCACGCCTGGCTAATTTTTTGTATTTTAGTAGAGATGGGGTTTCACTGTGTTGCCCAGGCTGGTCTTGAACTCCTGAGCTCAGGCAATCTGCCCACCTCGGCCTCCCAAAATGCTGGGATTACAGGTGTGAGCCACCATGCCCGGCCAAGCATTCAGTCTTTAACCATTAATTATATAATGTTAGCTTTCAGGAGTTTTTGTAAGATCCTCTTTAGCAAGTTGAGGAATTTCCCCTCTATTCCAGTTTTTCTAAGATTTTTTTCCTGAGAAATGTCCCTCTATTCCAGTCTTTACCATGAGTGTATTTTTAATTTGTCTGATGTTTTCTCTGCATTGATAGATGTAATTATGTGACTTTTCTTAGCGTGTTAATATGGTAGATTACATGGACTGATTTTTCGTATCTTGAACCTGCCTTGTACCTTCTAAAGTTCAGTTGGTCATGGTATATGATTATTTTTATATATTATTGAATTCTATTTGCTAGCATTTTGTTAAGAATTTAAAAATCTGTATTCACGAGGGTCTGTAGTTTGCATTTTTTGTACTGATATTTTCTGGTTTTAGTATCAGAATAATACTACTTCATAAAGTAAATCGGGAAGTATTCCTAATTTTTCTTTTTTTTCTAGAAGAAATTAGGTAAAGTTTGTGTTAATTCTTCATTAAATATTTGGTAGAATTCTGAGTGAAATTTTCTTTACTTAGAGGTTGGTTGGTTTGTTTGGTGTGAAAGGGTGAGTTTAAAACATTTTCAAATTCACATTTCCCTAATTGTTATAGGGCTACTCATATTACCTGCTTAATATTGAGTGAGTTTTATTTTTCAAGCAGTTGGTCCATGTCTTCTAAACTGTCAAATTTTATGTGTGTATAGATATTCATAGTATTCCCCTTAATCCTTTTGAGTCTGTGGGATCTGTAGTGATACCCCAGTTTCATTCCTGTCATTGGTAATCTGTATTTTCTTTCTCTTTTTTTGTTAGAAGTTTGTCAATTTTATAATTTTTTTTCCGAACCAGCTGTTTGTCTCACTTGTTTTTCTCTACTGTTTTTTTTTCCCCCATTTCACTGAGTTCTGCTCATCTTTATTATTTCCTTATCTGAAAAACAGAGCTAGTCTTACCCATCTCCTACAGTGTGAGAATTAAGTGAAATGATAAATACACGTGCCTAGGACAGAAGCAGAAGTGTAGATTATTTTGTAAAATGTTATTTCCCACCCTGCCCCCACCCCGAACTATCTCCCTTAATAGAATTGCCTACTTAGGAATCACGGCAGTTAAAAAAAAAAAAATCTACCTTCCTCAGCGTGGAGTGCCTTGCCCAGTGTTTCAGGCTTTGCTTTTTAAAGACTTTTCTTTTTTTCAAAATCACGCTTGACTCATGTTATGTCTAGATTTGCATATACATAAATTTGAGAGGAATAAGAATAGTTTAGTATTGCAAACTACTCCTCAGCCACCATGGCTCCTGTTGCAAACACTGCAGTGATTCATGAACATTCCAGAACCACCTGTTGGGATGGAAAGAAAAAGAAAATGGAAAATGGAACTTGGTGCCTCTGGCAAAGTATAAGAATGTATTGTATTCATCCTATCTGAAACCAGTTTAACAGGCTGAATCATTTGTGTGATCTGTTATCAAAGCCCCTCCCAGCTTTGCACTCCGTATTCCCAATCAGGCCAGTCTCCACTGTGGGCAGTGGTGCAACCCACAAACCCTCACAACGTTCAGACCCCGTCCCTTTCGTTTCAAGGACAAGGAAAAGAGATGTGAAGTGTTTCTTGGGGCCCAGATGGTGTTATTCATAACAGTTGATGGTTAGGGTTATAAGATTATATATTGCCATATAGAATATTCACACATTATATCTAAGTATTACTTTATATATTTATATATATTTAAATATAAACATATTATGAACATATGTATATATTTATTTAATATAAATATAACAAAATATATGATAAAATATATATTACATATTACCCGTGTATCTATAATAAAGCCACGCCTCCAATTTCAATCCAACCACTCAGGGTTCTTTCTAGCCTTGCCCCTTTCTCTGTTTGTAACCATCATCTCTGGTAGTAGTGAGAAACATGACTCTCATTATCCTCAATGTATGTGCCTATTTGCTCAATATGGCCAATCTCTCAAATCCTTCTCCCACCCGCCACCTGCACCCAACTCCCCATTCCCCACCCTCCAGCCTCACTGACTAACCCACCCTTCTGCATGGCTCCATAACATCCTTTCACTGCCCCATACTCAGCTACCATGCTGACCCTTTGCCCTGGGAAGGGAAAGAAAATTGGGCACAGGAGCTTTTTAAAAATGGTATATTATAAAGCCAATGACATGTGGTTCTTACTTCTAGTTGTTTGCATTATCAAAAAGCAGGATTTCCTGCTTTCTT
>NW_022325892.1:0-26214 GCF_002776525.5 Piliocolobus tephrosceles | reverse complement strand
AAGAAAGCAGGAAATCCTGCTTTTTGATAATGCAAACAACTAGAAGTAAGAACCACATGTCATTGGCTTTATAATATACCATTTTTAAAAAGCTCCTGTGCCCAATTTTCTTTCCCTTCCCAGGGCAAAGGGTCAGCATGGTAGCTGAGTATGGGGCAGTGAAAGGATGTTATGGAGCCATGCAGAAGGGTGGGTTAGTCAGTGAGGCTGGAGGGTGGGGAATGGGGAGTTGGGTGCAGGTGGCGGGTGGGAGAAGGATTTGAGAGATTGGCCATATTGAGCAAATAGGCACATACATTGAGGATAATGAGAGTCATGTTTCTCACTACTACCAGAGATGATGGTTACAAACAGAGAAAGGGGCAAGGCTAGAAAGAACCCTGAGTGGTTGGATTGAAATTGGAGGCGTGGCTTTATTATAGATACACGGGTAATATGTAATATATATTTTATCATATATTTTGTTATATTTATATTAAATAAATATATACATATGTTCATAATATGTTTATATTTAAATATATATAAATATATAAAGTAATACTTAGATATAATGTGTGAATATTCTATATGGCAATATATAATCTTATAACCCTAACCATCAACTGTTATGAATAACACCATCTGGGCCCCAAGAAACACTTCACATCTCTTTTCCTTGTCCTTGAAACGAAAGGGACGGGGTCTGAACGTTGTGAGGGTTTGTGGGTTGCACCACTGCCCACAGTGGAGACTGGCCTGATTGGGAATACGGAGTGCAAAGCTGGGAGGGGCTTTGATAACAGATCACACAAATGATTCAGCCTGTTAAACTGGTTTCAGATAGGATGAATACAATACATTCTTATACTTTGCCAGAGGCACCAAGTTCCATTTTCCATTTTCTTTTTCTTTCCATCCCAACAGGTGGTTCTGGAATGTTCATGAATCACTGCAGTGTTTGCAACAGGAGCCATGGTGGCTGAGGAGTAGTTTGCAATACTAAACTATTCTTATTCCTCTCAAATTTATGTATATGCAAATCTAGACATAACATGAGTCAAGCGTGATTTTGAAAAAAAGAAAAGTCTTTAAAAAGCAAAGCCTGAAACACTGGGCAAGGCACTCCACGCTGAGGAAGGTAGATTTTTTTTTTTTTAACTGCCGTGATTCCTAAGTAGGCAATTCTATTAAGGGAGATAGTTCGGGGTGGGGGCAGGGTGGGAAATAACATTTTACAAAATAATCTACACTTCTGCTTCTGTCCTAGGCACGTGTATTTATCATTTCACTTAATTCTCACACTGTAGGAGATGGGTAAGACTAGCTCTGTTTTTCAGATAAGGAAATAATAAAGATGAGCAGAACTCAGTGAAATGGGGGAAAAAAAAACAGTAGAGAAAAACAAGTGAGACAAACAGCTGGTTCGGAAAAAAAATTATAAAATTGACAAACTTCTAACAAAAAAAGAGAAAGAAAATACAGATTACCAATGACAGGAATGAAACTGGGGTATCACTACAGATCCCACAGACTCAAAAGGATTAAGGGGAATACTATGAATATCTATACACACATAAAATTTGACAGTTTAGAAGACATGGACCAACTGCTTGAAAAATAAAACTCACTCAATATTAAGCAGGTAATATGAGTAGCCCTATAACAATTAGGGAAATGTGAATTTGAAAATGTTTTAAACTCACCCTTTCACACCAAACAAACCAACCAACCTCTAAGTAAAGAAAATTTCACTCAGAATTCTACCAAATATTTAATGAAGAATTAACACAAACTTTACCTAATTTCTTCTAGAAAAAAAAGAAAAATTAGGAATACTTCCCGATTTACTTTATGAAGTAGTATTATTCTGATACTAAAACCAGAAAATATCAGTACAAAAAATGCAAACTACAGACCCTCGTGAATACAGATTTTTAAATTCTTAACAAAATGCTAGCAAATAGAATTCAATAATATATAAAAATAATCATATACCATGACCAACTGAACTTTAGAAGGTACAAGGCAGGTTCAAGATACGAAAAATCAGTCCATGTAATCTACCATATTAACACGCTAAGAAAAGTCACATAATTACATCTATCAATGCAGAGAAAACATCAGACAAATTAAAAATACACTCATGGTAAAGACTGGAATAGAGGGACATTTCTCAGGAAAAAAATCTTAGAAAAACTGGAATAGAGGGGAAATTCCTCAACTTGCTAAAGAGGATCTTACAAAAACTCCTGAAAGCTAACATTATATAATTAATGGTTAAAGACTGAATGCTTGGCCGGGCATGGTGGCTCACACCTGTAATCCCAGCATTTTGGGAGGCCGAGGTGGGCAGATTGCCTGAGCTCAGGAGTTCAAGACCAGCCTGGGCAACACAGTGAAACCCCATCTCTACTAAAATACAAAAAATTAGCCAGGCGTGGTGGTGCGCACCTGTAATCCCAGCTACTTGGGAGGGTGAGGCAGGAGAATTGCTTGAACCCGGGAGGCGGAGGTTGCAGTGGGCAGAAATTGTGCCACTGCACTCCAGCCTGGGTGACAGAGTGAGACTCCATCTTCAAAAAAGGAAAAAAAAAAAAAAAAAAAACTGAATACTTTCCACCTAGGATCAGGAACAAGGCAAAGATGTCTACTCTCAGCACTTCTATTCAATATAGTGTTAGAATTTCTGGCCAGTGTAATAAGACATGAAAAGGAAATAAAAGGCATACAGATCAGAAATGAAGAACTAAAACCGTCCCAGCTGGGCACAGTGGCTGATGCCTGTAATCCTAGCACTTTGGGAGGCCAAGGTGGGTGGATCACTTGAGGTCAGGTATTCAGAACCAGCCTGGCCAACATGGTGAAACCCCATCTCTACTAAAAATACAAAAAAAATTAGGATGCCCATAATCCCACCTACTCAGGGGGCTAAGGCAGGAGAATCACTTTAATCTGGGAGGCAGAGGTTGCAGTGAGCCAAGATCATGCCACTGCACTCCAGCCTGGGCAACAGAGGATGACAATGACTCAAAAGAAAAAGAAAAAGAAAGAAAGAAAACTGTCCCTATTTGTAGATGACATGATTGCTGACATTGAAAAACCCCAAGGAATCTACAACAAACAAAAAATCCTCCTAGAATAAGTGAGTTTAGCAAAGTTGCAAGGTATAAGGCAAACATATGAAAATCAATTGCATTTCAATATGCTAGCAATGAACACACAAACACCAAAATTAAAAATACAGTATCATTTACAATTGCTCAAAATTAAAAAATAAGTACTTAGGTGTAAATCTAACAAAGCAGGTACAGGGTTTGTATGCTGAAAACTACAAAATGCTGATGAAAGAAATCAAAGATCTCAATAAAAGGAGACCCATACCATGTTTATGGATTGGAAGATTCAACATAGTAAAAACATGTCAATTCTCCCCAAATTGATTTACAGGTTTAACACAATTCCTATCAAATGCCAGAAGATTTATTTGTAGGTGTATTTATGTGGGAAGTCAAAGGAACCAGACTAGCTGAAACAATTTTGGAAAAGAATAATAAAGTAGGAAGAATCGGTCTACCTGATTTCAAGACATTACAAAGCTACCATAATCAGCAGTATGAGGTACTGTCAGAGGGATAGACATATAGATCAACGACACAAAAGGGAGAATCCAGAATAAAAGTATGCCCAACTGAGTTTTTCTTTTTTAATAGAGACAGGGTCTTGCTCTGTCACCCAGGCTGGAGTGCAATGGCGTTATTATAGATCACTGCAGACTTGACCTCCGAGGCTCACACAATCCTTCCACCTCAGCGTCTCAAGTAGCTGGGATCACAAGTGTGCAACACCATACCCAGCTAATTTTTGTATTTTTTGTAGAGACGGGATCTTGCCATGTTGTCCAGGCTGCCATGCTCTGGCCTCAGCCTCCCAAAGTGGTGGGCTTACAGGTGTGAGCCACCATGCCCAGCCCCAACTGATTTTCACAAAAGTAGAAAAGCGATTCAATAGAGAAAGGATACCCTTTCCAACAATGGAGCAACTGGACATCCACAACAAAAGTAACCTTGACCCAAGTCTCACAACTTTTGCAAAAATTAACTGAAAATGGATCACACACTTAAATGTAAATGTAAAACTATAAGACTTTTGGGAAAAATATCAGAGAAAATCTTAAAGAACTGGCTCTAGGCAGCTGGGTGCAGTGGCTCACACCTGTAATCCCAGTACTTTGAGAGGCTGAGGCAGGTGGATCACCTGAGGTCAGGAGTTCAAGACCAGCCTGGGCAACATGGTGAAACCCCGTTTCTACTAAAAATACAAAAATTAGCTGGGCGCGGTGGCATGTGCCTGTAATCCCAGCTATTTGGGAGGCTGAGGCAGAGGCTCCCGCTATTTGGGAGGCTCCCGCTTGAGCCCAGGAGGCAGAGGTTGCAGTGAGCCAAGATTGCGCCATTGCACTCCAGCCTGGGCAACAGAGCATGATTCCGTCTCAAAAAAAAAAAAAAAAAAGAAGAGAAAAAAAAACTGGCTCCAGGCAAATAATTTTGACATCTAAAGCATAATCTATATAAGGGAAAATTAGTAAATTGGACTTCATCAAAATTAAAAACTTTTGCTCTGTGAAAGACCCTGTTATAAGGTTGAAAAGATAAAAGAGAGACTGGAAGAACATATTTACAGACCACATATCCAATAAAGAACTAGTTTCTAGTATATATAGACTACTCACAGAATTCAACACTTAAAACAAAAAAATCTGACTGGGCGTGGTGGCTCATGCCTGTAATCCCAGCACTTTGGGAGGCCGAGGCGGGTGGATCACGCTGTCAGGAGATGGAGACCATCCTGGCTAACACGGTGAAACCCTGTCTCTACTAAAAATACAAAAAATTAGCCGAATGTGGTGGTGGGTGCCCGTAGTTCCAGCTACTCTAGCGGCTGAGGCAGGAGAATGGCGTGAACCCAAGAGGTGGAAGATGCAGTGAGCCAAGTTTGTGCCACTGCACTCCAGTCTGGGCAACAGAGTAAGACTCCATCTCAAAGAAAGAAAAAAAAAATCATGGTACCAATTAGAAAACAGGCAGAAAACATGAACAAACATTTTGCTGAAGAGGATATACAGATCACAAGCCCATGAGATGCTCAACATCATTAGCCATTACAAATTTTACAAATGACAACTATCATGACACAACTATCCCCATGACTAAAATAAAAAAGAGTAACTACAGTACCCAATGCTGGTGAGCATGTAGGAAAGCTGGATCAGTCGTAGATTACCGACGGGAATGTAAAATGATACAGTCACACTGGAAACACAATTTGGCAGTTTCTTAAAAAACTAAACATGCCGCTACCCTGTGACCCCAAAACTGCTCTCCTGGGCATCTTCCCCAGAGAAATGCTCCCACAAAACGTTCACACAAATCTGTACATAAAGTTTATAACAGCTTTATTCATAACAGCAAAAAACTGGCAACAACTCAGATTCAACGGGTGAGCAGTTGAACAAACTGTGGTGCATGCATACCATAAAATACAGGAAGAAATAAAAAAGGAACAAACTTTCAAACATGTAACAACAGGGATGAACGTCCAGAGGATTATGCTGAGTAAAAAAAAGCCAATCCCAAAAGTGTATACACTTTCGTGTGTACCATTCCATTTACGTAACATTCTTGAAATAACAAAATGATAGTAATGAAAAACAAACTATTGTGATTGCCAAGGGCTAAAAGGGGTAGGGACAGGGAAAGGGATCATATGAGGGGCCCTTTTGGTGGTGGAAATGTTCTATAAGGTCATCATGTCAATGTTAATATCCTGGTTGTGATATTATATTATCATTTAGCAAGATATCACCAGTGGGGGAAACTGGATAAAGGGTACAGGGGATCTACCTGTAATATTTCTTACATCTGCATGTGAAGAATATAATTACTACAAAATAAAAAAATTAAATATTAATACATTTAGTTAAATTTTTAAAAAACAGACCAGGGCCAGCATGGTGGCTCACACCTGTAATCCCAGCACTTTGGGAGGCCAAGGTGGGCAAATCACGAGGTGAAGAGATCGAGACCATCCTGGCCAACATGGTGCAACCCTGTCTCTACTAAAAATACAAAAATTAACCGGGCGTGGTGGTACGCACCTATAGTCCCAGCTACTCGGAAGGCTGAGGCAGGAGAATTGCTTGAACCCAGGAGGCGGAGGTTGCAGTGAGCTGAGATCATGCCACTGCACTCCAGCCTGGTGACAGAGTGAGACTCTATCTCAAAAAACAAAAAACAAACAAACAAAAAAAACAGGCCAGGCTCACACCTGTAATCCCAGCACTTTGGGAGGCCAGGATGGAAGGATGGCTTCAGCCCAGGAGTTCCAGACCAGCCTAGGCAACATAGTGAGCACCTGTCTCTACAAAAAAATTTGAAAAATTAACCAGGCATGGTGGCGCATGGCTGTAGTCCCAGCAACTCTGGAGGCTGAGGCAGGAGGATCGTTTGAGGCCAGGAGTTTGAGGCTGCAGTGAGCCATGATCATGCCATTGTACTCCAGCCTGTGTGACAGAGTGTGATGCCGTCTCTAAAAATAAAAAATTAAATTAAAAAATCTAAAAACATGAAATATATTTCACCCTTTATATTGATTTTAATTTATATCTTGAAGAAAAATTTTTTAAATTATATTTGAATATCATTAATTTTTTTAATCTTTGAGAAGAATTACAAATTGCAAAGTGATAAAAATGAGAAAATACTAAAGTAGAACTTGGGGGAAGCTGGGAAGAAAAACTAAAATTCACCACACAAAATTCACCCATTACTAATTTTAAAAAAAATGAAAATGAGTAAGAAAAGTACTGTCAATAGATCGACAGGCTACAAGGTCATCTGAAGTCCCTGACACTTGATCTCCTTTACTAGAATATTTAATTATATCAGAACATTGTGAATAAACAGACGGCCTCCACTATACTCTTGCCCCAAGCCTTACAAATATGAGGGGCATGCCTGCTTCCTGCTTCCCCTCTCCCTCCTTGTGATCTGACAGCACTCCTGAATGGGAGAACATTTATAAATACCTATGTCCAGAATCTAACTCTGTTTTACAGAGAAACACAAAACAGTTTCACACAGCATGGCTATTATACACTGAATTTTCTAGGAATGCAACTAACATGTAACTTAAGGAAAGACAGTACTTTGCTTTATTCAAAATGTTTACCCTGAGCTGTCAGCATTTCAAAGTCACTAATGTCAACACTGCCTGGTATTTGAATTCTCAACACTGCACCCATGAGTCAATCTCATTTGTAGCATTCAAGCTTATAGACAGCAATCTCCACTAATGTACAAACATCTGACTGTCTTCTAATGGAGTCAGGCTCCAGCATTTACACATTGATATGTCACTTTATTAGAAATTATTTGCCTATTACTTCTCTACATTACAAGTACAGCATTATATTGATTTTTTTCAGTAATGTATATGGACTGGTGAATTTCATTTTTACAGAATCATCATCATTTAAAAGGGTAACTGGACTACTAGGTTGAGGCCTCTGCCATGAGCAGCTTCAGAAGGCCTGCTAGTGCTCCCTTCTCCTTGCCTGCATGCACAGAAGGCCACACAAGGGAAACAGCAATGGCCAGCTGATAAGAACAGGGGTCATCGTGCAAGCAGAAGGGGAGGACAAGGCCACCTTCCAGCAGGCACTAAAGTAACAATGAGAATTGGCTCAAGCCTGTAATCCCAGCACTTTGGGAGGCTGAGACGGGTGGATCACGAGGTCAGGAGATCGGGACCATCCTGGCTAACATGGTGAAACCCCGTCTCTACTAAAAAATACAAAAAACTAGCCGGGCGATGTGGCGGGCGCCTGTAGTCCCAGCTACTCGGGAGGCTGAGGCAGGAGAATGGCGTAAACCCGGGAGGCGGGAGGCGGAGCTTGCAGTGAGCTGAGATCCGGCCACTGCCCGCCAGGGGGGGCGGAAGAGCCACCCTCCAAAAAAAAAAAAAAAAAAAAGTAACAATGAGAACAACAAAAACAAAATACATAGAAAAGAAAAAAATGGCAAAATTGTACTTTAGGCTTTAGTGCCCTCCTTACTTTCACCCCAGATAATGCAAAAATTTTTCCTCTTCCTTCAACAGAGCATAAATGATATGACCCTGGCTGGGCACCATGGCTTACACCTATAATACCATCACTTTGGGAGGCTGAGGCAAGAGGATTGCTGGAGCCCAGGAGCTTGAGGCTACAGTAAGCTATAACCATGCCACTGCACTTCAGCCTGGGCAAAAGAGTGACAGCCTGTTTTCAAAAAAAAAAAAAAAAAACCTGATAACCACACATTCTCCAGTAGTATCCCTCTCAGTCTCTCAATTTCTGATTTTTGGACAAACACTAGCTTCCCTCTGTAAGATAGGTGATCACAGAAAACTCTCTAGATCTATCTGGAAAGCTCTGGAAGATCATAAAAGGGGACCAGCTGAGGATTCCAAGTAAATATGCACCTATGAAACAAAGTTACTGGTAGAAATGGGAGATTTCAAAAAAATCTCCAATTTGCTTTCTCATTGAAATTCAAGATTTGATAGCTATGAAATTTGAGCAAGAAGTCATGCAGAAGAAATAATTTGAAAGCAGAGAAATTAGACTAAAGATTAAAAACACAATAGTTGAAGAAAAGAAACATACAAACATACAAAGCAAAGCATATTAGATGATAAACTTTGAAAAAACACAGCATGAATGAAAGTGATCACGAGAATCAGAGAAAATATACGTGACACAGAAGAAATACCCAGGAGACCAAATACACACATACTTTAATTTCCTGGAGGAGACTCCAGGGTGAAAAGAGAAGCAATAATCAAAGCAATAACAGAATGCCTAGAAGGCATTTAATAAAACCCATCACCAAATCCTAATAACTCAAAGGAATGTAGGAGAAGACTTAACATGTAAAACAATGCCCCAAGCCAACTTTCTGCATCATATTTAATGAGAAAACACCAAAATCACCCACAGTAAAGTGAGAGCAAGTCAAGGTGTCACTAGCATTTAACACAACTGGGATCACGCACAAAACAGCAAGAACCAGAAATAAAAGAACAACTCCTGGAATGGAGGAGAAAAAAGGCATTGTTATCTGCAGCTGATATGACTGTCTGCTTGGAAGACATCTGAGAATCAACTGAAAACCGTTAGTGCTAAGGAGAGGATGGTAAGGGAGCGAGCCAGGTCCAAACTAAATATTTTTAAACTATGTAATTAGAAAATATAGTCAGTGACAGTGCTAACACCAAAATTGGAATGATACAGAGAAGATTAGCATGGTTCCTGTGGAAGGATGACATTCGAAGTCGTCAAATAGTCCATATTTTTAAAAATAAGAAAAAAATGAAACGAACAAAGAATCCCATTCACAATAGGAATAAAAGTATAAAACAAAGGCATAAACTCAACAAAAAAGGAAAGGAAGGAAGGAATGAAGGGAGGACAGGAGGCAGGGAGGGAGGGAAGGGATAAACAAAGATAAACTCGACAAAAAGGAAAGGAGGGGAGGAGAGCAGGGAAGGAGGAGGGAAGGAAATAGCAAACTTTAGAGGAAGAGTCAAAAAAAAAAAGGAAGAGAGGACATGGAGAACTGGAGAGACTGCCAGGTCCTGGATGGAAAGAGTTGGCAAATATGTCAATATTCTTGCAGGAGGTGCAGGGAGAGCTCCCTGCTGTCTATACCACAGGCACCCAGGGAGGACCCAGGAAAGCTTCCACCCCCAAACCAGCACTGCACCTTGTGCCAACACAGAAAGCCACAGAAAACCCTTGGCCCCACTCCAAAGCCCTAACTAAATCATGTACTCCCGGGAAACGCAAGGCCAAGACACCACCATGTGCGTCATCAAGCTTAGAATTAATTCAGCACCATGTTCTCACTCATAGGTGGGAATTGAACAATGAGAACACTTGGACACAGGAAGGGGAACATCACACACTGGGGCCTGTTGTGGGGTGGGGGGAGGCGGGAGGGATAGCATTAGGAGATATACCTAATGTAATTGATGAGTTAATGGGTGCAGCACACCAACATGGCACATGTATACGTATGTAACAAACCTGCACGTTGTGCACATGTACCCTAGAACTTAAAGTATAATTTTAAAAAAGAGGGAAAAAAAGAAAAAAAAAGAATTAATTCAGCACCTTAACTAGTGTGGAGTTCATAACATCCTCACAACTGGATTTACCTCAGACACCACCAGAAGCTGAAAGCCATTCCTGCTCCATCCACATATGATGGATAAACAAAGTGTGGCTATCCAGACAATGGATTATTATTCAGCCTTAAAAACGAAGGAAATTCTGACACATGCCCCAGTGTGGATGAACCTGAAGGATACTATGTTAAGGGAAATAAGCCAGTCACAAAAGGATGCTGTATGATCTCGCTTGGATGCAGAATCTTAAACAGTCAAACTCACAGAAACAGAAAGTCAAGTGGTGACTGCCAAGGGCTGCAGACAGGGCAACGGGGAGTTGTTCAGTGGGTACAGATCCGTAAGCTTGAGGGACCTGCTATGCAGCATTGCCCATGAATTACACACTTAAAAATGTGTTCAGAGGGTAGATCTCTTACTACAATGTGAAAATGAATTAAATGTAGAATAAAATAGAAGAAAATGAAAATACAGACAGTTCCAAACTTATGATGGTATGACTTACCCTTTTTGACCGTAACGTGATGCAAATGTGACACGCATTCAGTAGAAGCTGTACTTCAAGTGCCCAGACAACCATTCTGCTTTTCACTTCCAGGAAATTAGGTTGGTGCAAAAGTAATTGCAATTTTGAAAATGGCAAAAATCACAATTACTTTTTTGCACCAATCTAATATATTATATAAGATATTCAACACTTTATTATAAAATGGGCTCTGTATTAGATGATTTTGTCCAAATGTAGGCTAATATGAGTGTTCTGAGCCCTGTTTAAGGCAGGCTGGGCTCAGCTATGATGATCAGAAGGTTAGGTGCATTAAATGTATTTTCAACTTAGCATATTTTCAGCTTATGATGGGTTTATCTGGAAGTAACCAATGAAATAACTGGAGGAGCATCTGTACTGAATCTGAATTTTTTTAATCACAAAATATATTCATTGATAAATGATATCTCTAAAATTACGAAAACAACAACAAACTCATTCCTGGCATGCTGTGATTTTCCAGGTTCTCATCTCCAAACAGACTTGGCCCCACCTGCCCCAGGCCCCTCCCTTGAGTCCCCAACACTTCTTCAGGGCCCTTCAGAACTCACAGTGAAATCAACACTTCCTATAGACTGAGCTCTCTGAACGTCCCCTCACTTCCACAGCTGGATGAATCCCACCACTGCCTTTCCAAGTCAGTCTGTTCATTTTCTCACATTTCCCAAGCTGAAGGTCTCGTTGTACCTCATACCTATGACTGTTGCTTCCTCACTGTCTGTTCCCTTCCCCACTGTAAACAGACACCCTCCATCTCCGCAGTTCACGCAGCAGGACCTGGCATCCTCTTCCCCTCCCTGTTGCCATCTACACACCCCCACTCCATTCTCCCCATTCCCTGACATCCCTGGCTCACAGCGCTCCTCCTTCTGTGGCATCCAAGAAACTGACCCACCCACCTTCCAGCCTCTCAATTCCAAGACTTCCAACATTGCCTTCCTCCACTCTCACCCCAGCAAGCCAACCCATCCATGGTTTTCTCTCAGCTTCTGTTTCCTACTCTGCAAATCCTGGTACCAATATTTATCTCGCATGGACTTGGACAGTCTGCTTAACAGGGTTGTAGTAAAGACTAAAGGAGACTATATTCATTGCATACTGAGAACAGTGGTTGGCACATAGTGAGCAAAGAATGCTAGTCACCAGTAATAGTAATTCCACAACAGGTAAAGATGATGGGGGAAGAAAACAAGTCTCCCTACCTGAGGCAAACAGAGTAGCAGAACAAAGAACTCTGGAGTCAGACCCTGGGTTTGAATTTGGGAACACTACCTATCCTGGAGCCGTGGCTCCTTCACGTGTCAGATGGGGATAAGAATACTTACCTTCCATGTTAGACGAGTTCCCCGATAGGAGCCCAGAGTTATTCCCTCCCCGTGTCAGAGAGGACAGGTGTCTCAGGTTGGAGCCTCAGGCATTACCTGGGTGTGATGCAGGTAACTGGAGCATGCAGGGGTCCAGGTATCAGCAAGGACATGGACAGCTTCTTGGCAGTGAGCCAATCATGACTGCTTGCCCTTACTGATCACCATCTGAGATGTCTGAGATTCTGCAAGCATTCAAGTGGAGTTTGGCCACAGTAAAACTAACCCTTCACATTTATTTTGCCTTTTAGAAAACACTGATACCAGTTTAAAATAGTGACATGTCTTTGGATCCCACGTGTGCTATATAAAGAAACATCTAAATGGGCACTTCCATGTCTCATGGTTTTAAAAATGTTCTAAATGTGGCTGTGCGAACCTCCTTCTAGCCGACTGCTGTCTCCAGAAGAGATCCATGTTCACTCCTCATCTCTTGGGAAGGCCCATCAGATTTCATCTCACTCGTCCCACTGCTAACATAAGCAGAAATCTTACCCTACACCAACTTTACCATCCATCAGGAGAATCCAACAATCCTACTTCCAGGTATATATCCTCAAAAAGTCAAAGCAGTGTCTCAAGGAGATATTTGTACACCTGTGTACAGAGCGGCATTATTCACAATAGCCAAAAGGTAGAAATGGGCCAAGGGTACTTCAACAGGTGAATGGATAAAGAAAATATGGTATATCCACACAAGGAAATATTATTTAACCTCAAAAAGGAAGGAAATTCTGACACGTGCCACAGCGTGGATGAACCTTGGGGATATTATGCTGAGTGAAATAAGCCAGTTGCAAAAGGACAAACACTGTATGATGCCACTCTTGTGAGGAACCTAGAGCAGTCAGATTCATAGAGACAAAGAACAGAACGGCGCTTGAAGGAGCTAAGGGAAGCGGAATGGGAAGTGAGTGTTTAATGGGAACAGACTTTCACTTTGGGAAGATGAAATAGTTCTGGAGATGGAAGGTGGTGATGGTTGTACAACAATGTGAATGAACTGAATGCCACTGAATTGTACTCTTAAAGATGATTATGTGTATTTTTCTACAATTCAAAAACCAGGAAAGTTGAGAGCCGGCTGGCTTTCCCCTTCAGAATATATCCAGACACTGTGGTGTGCTGGTGCCACGGCTGCCAGCCCAGCCCAGGTCACTTCTTTCCTAGACCACAGCCCTAGCCTCCAAACTGGTCTGCGCACTCCATCTGTCCACTCTCAAGAAGCAGCCCAAAGCAGTGATTTTAAAACAAGGTCAGGTCATACCACTGCTCTGTGCAAAACCTTGCAAAAGTTCCCCAGTGGAGTCAGAGTAAAAAAATCCAAAGTCCTGACAGTGACTCGCAAGCTCCCCCATCTTTCTGCCCTCCTCCCCAACTGCCTGTTCACTCTGCTGCGGCCCCACTGGCCTTTCTACCACTCCCTGGACGTGGGGGACACAGGCCAGCGGTCATCTCTGCCTGGAATGTCCACCACTCCAGCTGTCCACCTGGCTTTCTCACCTCTCCCATGACTTGCTCATGTACCTTTATGAAGGCAGGGATGTTTGTCCTGCTCACTCATATATATTCCTTTTGCGTAGAACAGTGCCAGGCACATGGTAGCCACTCAAAGATATTTGTTGAATTAATGAATAAATAGAAGGATTATTTCTAAAGTCAGAAACATTTGTCAGAACCAGAACTTGGAGCAGAGGAGCAGGTGGGTGCTTTTGACAAGGCTGCCACCTAGTGGCTGGATTCCTTGACAGCCTTCTGGGGGTTCCCCAACCTTTCACTTGACCCTGGGGCAGGCAGGGAGGACTACCACCTGCACACAAGGAATCCCCTCATTCCCTAAAAGCCACACCATTGTGTAAGATGAGATATACACAAAGGACACCTCAGGGAGAAAAAGAAGAGTAAGAACTGGAATCCAGGCCAGGCGCAGGGGCTCATGCCTGTAATCCCAGCACCTTGGGAGGCCAAGGCAGGAGCCCAGGAGTTCAAGACCAGCCTGGGCAACATGGTGAGACCCTGGTGGTGTGCACCTGTAGTCCCAGCTACTCGAGAGCTGGGGCAGGAGGATCTCTTGAGCCTAGAAGTTTGGAGGCTGCGATCAGCTATGATTGCACCACTGCACTCCAGCCTGGACAACAGGGCAAAACTGTCTCTAGAAAAAAAAAAAAAAAAAAAATCAGGATTTTTTGGAATCCAGATATGTGAATAATGTTAATGAAAGAGAACCAATTAGAAAAAGTGGATGTTCCATAATGAAACCTAGGGTGGGCACGGGAGAGAATAAGTCAAACTTGTTTGACCTTCCTGAAGCTAAGGTTCCTGGTCTAGATAAAATAACCATGCTCTTCCTCTGGCTGTTGTAAGCATCAAGAGAGACAGCAGCTCACAGAAGCCAGCACGTGCAGGTAGGTGGCAGAGCTCGGAAATAGTAGTCCCTTTCGTGATTTTTGCTGTGTTCTTGCTATTGTTGGAACAAACTTTGGCATAGCCCCAGAGAACAGCATAAGGCCTGGCAACTAGAAACTGGAAATAGCCTTGAGAAGAATGAAGAAGCTCATGCCTCCCCATTCAAGCAGTTCCAGTACCACCCATGACAGACGGCAAGTTGGCGCCCTAGGCAAGGCTGAGACAATGATATCATTATTACGACCAAAAGATTACACGTTTCTTCCTGGAGTAGATTTCAGGGATTCTCCCTGAAGACAGATCAGCTCCCAGGAAAGGATGCAGTAAAATACAGGCCGACTATAGGTTTAATTCTTGTGCGTTCAAAGTCACAAATACTGTATTAAAATTTCATGACAAAAATATTTCTCAAAATTAACACAATTGAAATAAAACACAGATAATACCATGCTATGCATCATAGAAAACTTGTCCCCAAGTCAAAAGTATAAAAACTAAGTCTTGCATGCCATAAAAAGAATTCTGCCCCCTCCAAGTCTAATATATGGTTGATTTCCTCTGAGAGGAAATTTCTCTGAAAGGAAATCCACTATATATCGTCAGAATTCCCTCAATTTCCTTTAATTTTATTCTTTTTTCTTCACAGCTGAGCCTATAGAAAATTGCTTTAAGTCCAGTGAACACCTAGTTTCTAACACGCTAAATAATTTCCATCTTTGTATCAACTATATTTTTATTTTTTTGAGACTGAGTCTCACTGTGTCGCCCAGGCTCGAGCACAGTGGCACGATCGCGGCTCACTACAGCCTCCACTTCCCAGGTTCAAGAGATTCTCCTGCCTTAGCCTCCCAAGTAGCTGGGATTACAGGTGCCCGCCACCACACTTGGCTAATTTTTTTGTATTTTTAGTAGAGAAGGGGTTTCGCCATGTTGGTCAGGCTGGTCTCAAACTACCTCAGGTGATCCGCCTGCCTCGGCCTCCCAGAGTGCTGGGATTACAGGCATGAGCCACCGCACCCGGCAGTATTGATATTTTAAAACCAACGCTTATTACTACAGGTTGAGTATCCCTTATCCAAAATGCTCAGGACCATAATTGTACTGGATTTCTGATTTTTTATTTTGGAATATTTGCATTCTGCTTACCAGTTGAGCATACCTAATCTGAAAATCCAAAATCCAAAATGCTCCAGTGAGCATTTCCTTTGAGCATCATGTCAGTGCTCAAAACATTTCAGATTTTGGAGCATTTGGGATTTTGAATTTTTGGATTTGGGATGTTTAACCTATACAACTGGTTGCTGTAGCCCTAACCAGCACTTTCATTTTCCTTTTCCTAGTTTTCTCGCATGTAAAAGAGACAAAATGCAATCAAATATTGAAATGATTACCAAAACATACAACTGCAGAGGTGATAAGACCTACAACAGAGAGGCGCTGCATACCACTGCTCCTAATGGTCATCCCAATAGACTGGAATTCACCTATTCCAAATGAGGCAGTTTGGGGACACCATGACAACGGACAAAAGTATCAGCTGTCCAAAGGTGCTACAAAAATGTTGAGGACTACTGACATATAAAAATAAAAGCTCTCAGCCGGGCACAGTGGCTCACGCTTGTAATCCCAGCAGTTTAGGAGGCCGAGGCGGGTGGATCACCTGAGGTCGGGAGTTCGAGACCAGCCTGACCAACATGGAGAAACCCCATCAATATTAAAAGTACAAAATTAGCCGCACATGGTAGCGCATGCCTGTAATCCCAGCTACTCAGGAGGCCGAGGCAGGAGAATCGCTTGAACCCAGGAGGCAGAGATTATGGTGAGCCGAGATCACGCCATTGCACTCCAGCCTGGGCAACAAGAGTGAAACTCCATCTCAAAAAATAAAATAAAATAAACAAAAAAATAAAAGCTTCAGAAACAAAATGTAATTTTCAAATTCAACCCTATTAAGTCATATAATTTAATTTCACTTAAATGAAGTAATCGACAAACAATTTATGTAACTAGGAGAATAATAACTGTCACTTACATTTCATTGCAGTCTGTAAAGTATTCACAGACCTTTTCCCCAACATCACTGTGTATTAGATATGTAATTATTTCCTTTCTTTGACAAATAAAGGATGCCAATGTCCCTTGGGGCATGGGAACTTGTCTACTTTAGGAGCCAATATGAAACCAAGGTATTTTCCTAGAATCCTGTGCAAAGGAGCAGATGTTATAAGCAAACAAACAAACAAAAAAACCCACCAACAAATGGCTAAAGAACACTACAAAAGGCAAGTAGAAGAGGAAGGATTTTGTGAAGGCAAAAAAAAAAGTTTAGTTTACATTTATATTGTCTAAATTTATATTGTATTTACCTTGTTTTTTAATTTTTTATAGCAATGTATGCATATGTTTAAAATGTTCAAACAGCACAGGAAAATCTAAAATGAAAAAATTTTCCTCTGCCACTTTCAATTCTGGTAACTCTCCTTAAAGAGAATCATTCTAACATCCTTCCAGGAAAAAAAGTTGATTTTAATAATTAATATATACTTTTAAAACCAAAACCAAATTAAGGTTATACCATATGCACCATATTATTTTCCCCACTTAGTAATGTATCTTGGAGATCTTTCCCAATCAGTACACACAAATCTACTGTATTCATTTTCATGCCTGTATACTCTTCTACTGCACCAAAATCACATTGTTCAACCAGCCCTGTATGAATACATACTTAGGTTGTTTCCCATATTATACTATCATAAATAATCATGCAATAGAACTTGCTCATACATGTTGGCATTCTTTTCCAAGAATATCAGTAACGTTAAGTGCTAAATAATAGAAATGCTTGATCAAAGGTTATATTAATATTTAGATAGGTATTACCAAATTGTCCCTGTGCATCAACCATATGTGACTCCTTATACCCTTAATGACACCAGAAATGATAAACTGCTTTAATTTTTGCTAATGTATTAGGGGAAATTATATACCTAGTTGTTGTTTTGCTTGCTTTATTTATTTACTTATTTTTTGTGAGACAGGGTCTCACTGTTGCCCAGGCTGGAGTGCAGTGTCATAATTTCAGTTCACTGCAGTCTTCAATTCCCAGGTTCAAGTGATCCTCTCACCTCTGTCTCCCAAGTAGCTGGGACCACAGGCGCACGCTTCCATGCTCGGCTAATTTTTGTACTTTTTGTACAGATAGGGTTTCACCATGTTGCCCAGACTGGTCTCCAACTCCTGGGCTCAAGCGATCTGCCCGCCTCAGCCTCCCAAAGTGCTAGGATTACAGGCGTGAGCCACCGCACCCAGCCTTGCTTTACATTTCTTGAACTATAAGTAAGGCTTAGTATCTTTCCACTGGCCATCTGTATTTTTTCATGGGAGCTATATATATTTCTATTATATTATTTTTCCTTTTCTTCCTTTTTTTTTTTTTTTTTTTGAGCTAGTGTATCACTCTGTTACCCGGGCTAGAGTGCAGTGGTGTGTTCATAGCTCATGGCAGCCTCAAACTCCCAGGCTCAAACAATCCTCCCACCTCAGCCTCCCAAATAGCTGGGACTACAGGCATGCACCCAGCTAATTTTTATTTATTTATTTATTTATTTATTTATTTATTTATTTATTTTTGTAGAGATGAGGTCTCACTATGTTGCCCAGGCTGGTCTTGAACTCCTGGGCTTAAGCAATCCTCCCACTTCGGCCTCCCAAATTGCTGCGATTATAGCCATGAGCCACCACATCTGGCCTATTTTTCTTTTTCTTATTGATTTGTATATACTCTTTGTAAATAAGCCTTTTGTTACATGTATTGCAAATAATTTCCTCTTTTTGCAAAGAAGTTTCTTATATTTATGAAAATACGTTTTTCATCCTTTCCTTCATGGCTTCTGTGTTTGTTCCTACTTAGAAAGGCTCTTCCAAGGCCAAGACTACGAATTAATTCTCTGATGCTTTCTCTTTGTAGTTTTGCAGTTTCATTTTTTAATATTTAAATCTTTAATCCTCTTAGAATTTATTTTGATGGGAGGAATGAGATAGTGATCCAGCTGTATTCTTTCCTAAATACTTACTCGGTCACATTTTTGAGTGAATTATCCACTGTGATACAAAATGCCGCCTTTCCCCTCTACTAAATCTTCCAGTGTATTCTGCACTTTGTCCACCGTTCCACTGAGCTGCCTAGCGCCTCTTCAGTTCCAGAATGCCTAAGGTTAATCCCCTGATTACTATTTTCAGAATTTTCCTGGTTACTCTAGAATATCTATTCTGCTAGGTCAGGATTTCTTAGCAGCAGTACTGTTGATATTTTTGGGCAGGACACTCTGCTGCAGGACGGTCCTGTACATCCTAGGATGTTTAGTATCTCTGGCTTCTACCCACTAGATGGCAGTAGCAGCCCCGAGTCATAACAGCCCAAAAAAACATCTCCAGACATTGCCAATTGTTCCCTGGGTTGGAACTGGAGGGGCAAAATCGTCCCCCATTGAGAACAACGGGTTTTAGATAAATTCCAGTTATTTTATTATGTTTCCACTCCCAAATTCCCACTGATATTATAATCAAGAGGAAAATAAATTCTTAGAATAATTCAGACATCCTTATTACATTTTGTATGTTGTACTAATTAAGTTTAATCTTAATTCTATTTAATTTTCCTATCTAAGAATCAATCACATATATGTTTTCACTTATTTATGTCTTCTTTGAAGGACATAAGACTTCTCCTTCAAAAGAGTTTTAAGATTTTTTTTTTTTTTTTTTTTTGAGACGGAGTTTCGCTCTGTCGCCCAGGCTGGAGTGCAGTGGCCGGATCTCAGCTCACTGCAAGCTCCGCCTCCCGGGTTCAGGCCATTCTCCTGCCTCAGCCTCCCGGGTAGCTGGGACTACAGGCGCCGCCACCTCGCCGGGCTAGTTTTTTGTAGCTTTTTTTAGTAGAGACGGGGTTTCACCGTGTTAGTCAGGATGGTCTCGATCTCCTGACCTCGTGATCCGCCCGTCTCGGCCTCCCAAAGTGCTGGGATTACAGGCTTGAGCCACCGCGCCCGGCCGATATTTTTATGTAGATGCTTACACTATTTATTTCTAAATATTTTGCCCTTTCATTCCTTTATAAATAGAATTGTTTCTTACATTATTATCTTTTCTAATTAGTCACTGATAAGAAAGCAATTGATGGCTGGCGTGGTGGCTCATGCCTGTAATCCCAACACTTTGGGAGGCCAAGAAGGGTGGATCACAAGGTCAGGAGATCAAGACCATCCTGGCTAACATGGTGAAACCCCATCTCTACTAAAAATACAAAAAAATTAGCTGGACGTGGTGGTGAGTGCCTGTAGTCCCAGCTACTCGGGAGGCTGAGGCAGGAGAATGGCGTGAACTCAGGAGGCAGAGCTTGCAGTGAGCCGAGATCCTGCCACTGCACTCCAGCCTGGGCTACAGAGTGAGACTCCATCTCAAAAAAAAAAAAAAAAAAGCTATTGAGATATTATAGTCTACAACTAGCCACATACCAAACTCTTATTGTCTCTAATAGAATTTAAGAAAATTCTAAGACACAATTTTCAGGAAATTCAAAGCATACAATGTTATTATCTGATCACAATCATCATTTTGCTCCCTCATTTCCAATATGTATGTGCTTCTATATCTCTCTTATCTTACTGCCTTGGTTAATATCTACAGAAAATTTTAGATGACAGTGGTGATAGTAAGCAACCTTGAATTACCTTTGACTTTAATGGGAATCGCTGGCTTTTGTTTGTGACACATACGTCATTAAAGATGTCTCTGCACATGTACAGTCTATCAAGAGCTTGTTGTTAAATCAGAAAGATTGTTAATTGTGTCAAATGTATGTTCTGCATCTATAGAGATAACTGTACAGTTTTTCTTCTTTGGCCTGTTAATATGGTATGATGGATTGTATTCCAAAATTTCTTAATATTCATCCATTCTTGGGTGGCATAAATTCACTTAGTTGTGATGTACACTACTGTTCTTTTAATGTATTGTTCAATCCTACGTGCTAATATTTTTATTTCAAATTTTTTTAATTTTTATTTATTTATTTATTTTTTTGAGATGGAGTCTTGCTCTGTCACCCAGGCTGGAGGGCAGTGGCATGATCTCGGCTCACTGCAACCTCCGCCTCCCAGGTTCAAGCGATTCTCCTGCCTCAGCCTCCTCAGTAGCTGGGATTACAGGCACCCGCCACCGTGCCCAACTAATTTGTGTATTTTTAGTAGAAATGGGGTTTCACCATGTTAGTTGGGCTAGTCTTGATCTCCTGACCTCGTGATCCACCTGCCTTGGCCTCCCAAAGTGCTGGGATAACTGGTGTGAGCCACCACGCCAAGCTGATCTCAAATTTTTATATTAGTATTTGAACATGGGATCAGTCTGTCTTTTTTTTTTCCTTTTCAACACTTTATATCGTTTATTAATGCAATATACATTAGATCTAAAATCTGCAGTTTCTAAGCACACCATGTTTAGATCTTTCAGATCCTTCTGCAGTTTTAGGTTATTTCTACAGAGGTACCTTTAAGTGAATGAATAACACATTCTATAATTCCTGAAAATATAGTACAGAGTGAAATGATTTAAATATAATTTAGGCACATGTTGATTATGAAACTAGATAATCGCTCAATACAATACTTCTCTGTCTTGAGAAAAATAATAAAGCAAAGAACATAATTCATTTCTGAAGTTGCTTTCCTTCACTTGTAAAGGTCTGATCTCCTCCCACTATGCATATGTACCCTTTACTGTTAAGGAAAGCTTTGCATATTTAGATATAGAAGAATAGGCTACATAAATACTAAAGATGTGTCATTCTCCCAAAGGAGACAAAAGTGGTTTTCAATGATTCCTTGCCTCATGTTGATGAGTCTGTAGAATTCAGAACCCTGTGAACACAGCTAATATCCCTGCTCTTAGGGTAGATGTAAGGACACCAGGTCATTGGTAGGGAAGTACAGGCCCTTCCTCTGCTGTTGCAGAGAGAAAATGACTCAAGAAAATTGGGCTAAAATTTGTTTAAAGAAAAAAACAGGCTGGGCGCCATGGCTCACGCCTGTAATCTCAGCACTTTGGGAGGCCAAGGCGGGCGGATCACAAGGTCAGGAGATCAAGACCATCCTGGCTAACATGGTGAAACCCTGCCTCTACTAAAAATACAAAAATTAGCTGGGTGTGGTGGTGTGCACCTATAGTCCCAGCTACTCGGGAGGCTGAGGCAGGAGAATCGCTTGAACCTGGCAGGCAGAGGTTGCAGTGAGCCGAGATCACACCACTGCACTCCAGCCTGGCAACAGAGTGATATTCCGTCTCAAAAAACAAAAACAAAAAATCAAAAAATGTAAGTAAAAGAATCATAGGTGCTGACTGATTGGTATTACCTCTTGGACCAGCCAAATACCTTTATTTTTACTTTCTATATATACATATATATTTTGGTGGCTGTAATCAAATGTATGTTTAAAATTCCTCATTCCCCACTGTAGGGTTCTAGCTGCAATTATACTACATTGGCTTTTAACAGGCACCTCTACCATATTCATTGATATTGTGTAAGCTTTGATTGCAGTAGATCTGGATTTAATATCTATTTCTAAGCTGGCCCTATGTAAACTATTTGGTATTTGAATTAAATGAATATTAATGATGCACCTTGGCTTTTTGGTTTTGAAGTATCTTCCTATGCTTGTGCTGATTGTATGAGAAAACTAGGCTAATAGTGTGAATAGACAGAATTGCTTGGTCTGGTGTTGAGTGGAACTTGCTAGAATAAAATTCTGAGAAATGCTCATTTATAAGTGTTGTAGTGATAGGTAAGTTCTTCCTCCATCCAGAGTTCCACTGTACCTTTGGAATGACAGTGATGTACAATGATGTCTTTCTTTCCACTCTGTCTCAATCAGTAAGAACTGGATATTACTTTAACTTAGCTAGTGTTTTGTCCTAAAAAGTAAACATTATAAAAATGAACCTGAAAAGAGTCTTAGCAAGTCTGAGCTCACCATATTCATATGGTGTGACAGGTATTTAAAGAGGGAGGCATCACTAAAGCTATTTATAAGCCTGAACAACCTTTTCAAAGTTTTCATAAAGTTTTTACAATTTAAATATCCATACTACATCTAGGTATTCAATAAATATAATCACATATGTTGTGCTTTCCATAAATTAAAATCCTCAAATGCACCTCAAACCAAGATGCTATTTCTACATCATGCCTATTTAAGAGCAAATATAATATATACTATTCCTGGTCATAAAACCAGATAAACACCCCTACCGCATTCAAAAGGCAACAATATCTAGTTTCCCTACATCTATTAAATGAGTGCTTTTCTGTTAAAAATCAGAATATAAGCCAGGTGTGGTAGCTTATGCCTATAATCCCAGCACTTTGGGAGGCCGAGGCAGGTGGATCACAATGTCAAGAGATCAAGACCATCCTGGCTAACACGCTGAAACCCCGTCCCTACTAAAAATACAAAAAAATCAGCGAGGCGTGGTGGCGGGCACCTGTAGTCCCAGCTACTAGGGAGTCTGATGCAGGAGAATGGCATGAACCCGGGAGGCGGAGCTTGCAGTAAGCTGAGATCATGCCACTGCACTCTAGCCTGGGAGACAGAGTAAGACTCCATCTCAAAAAAAAAAATAAGAATATGGAAAAAAAATCAATTTTTTGCCCTATGCACCACTGAGAACAAGCATAATCCTCTAAATGTTTTTTTTTTTTTTAATTTCCTTAGTGTTATTTCTTCTAGACAACTGAGAGGGTGGAGAAAGAAAAGTGATAAGGAAAACATTTTCATCTTGTACATCTTCCTCTGGCCCCTAAAATTCTCATATGACACTTTGTGACATGTGTAGTGGTGTCAGCATCTCTTCAAATCTAGCTCCCTTCATGTTGGACCCTCTCCTTGGCTTCTTGAAGATCACACCCAGACAGATCACAATTCTCTAAATCAGTTCCTGCCAGAGTTGCTCCTCTGAGGTTACAGTTCTTCAACGTTGCATTTTTTAAGGTAGCCACTCTCAGGTTAATTCCTGTCACGTGACTTTCTTCCATATCCCCACCTTTGAGGTTAGCACCTTCTAAATTGGCTTTAAGACCAGAAGGATCAGCCAGGCGCAGTGGCTCACGCCTGTAATCCCAGCACTTTGGGAGGCTGAGGCGGGCGGCTCACAAGGTCAGGAGATCGAGACCACGGTGAAACCCCGTCTCTACTAAAAATACAAAAAAATTAGCCGGGCGCGGTGGCGGGCGCCTGTAGTCCCAGCTACTAGGGAGGCTGAGGCAGGAGAATGGCGTGAACCCAGGAGGCGGCGCTTGCAGTGAGCCAAGATCGCGCCACTGCACTCCAGCCTGGTGGACAGAGTGAGACTCCGTCTCAAAAAAAAAAAAAAGACCAGAAGGATCCTCAAAATTACACAGTTTCAGGGATGCTCCTTCTACATTAGAACAGAGTATCTTGACTCCCTGGAGATTTGCACAGTCAAGCACTGATCCAGGGAGATCAGCTTGTTCAAGACTTAAACAGCAAAGATTTGCATGTGCAACACTGCAGCAGCTTAAATTGGCCGTTTTGAAGTTAATGTATCGAAGGTCCAAACGAGAAAGATCAGCACCACTGAAGTTCAAACCCTGGCATTGCAGTTCTGACTTGATTGGAGTTGCTAGCAAAAATCTGACAAATTCCTTTCGGGATATTGTAAATGATCCTCCGGTGGTTGAGAATTCTTTATTGCCACTTCTAGGTGTTCAATCAATGAGTAAATACCAAAAAATCTTGCTTCTTCTAACACATCCAATAAATGAATGCCATCATTTACAATAAGCTATCCATGACGCAAGTAGTTCAAAATGGGTTCAAAGTACTCAGGACTTCGGTCAATTAAGAAAGCTCCTCTATGATCTTGCTTATTTCCCAGACACCTTTGTCCTTAAACACATGGGCCAGCATACTGTCAGGGTCTTTATTCGCTAAAGTGCTCTGTGTGGTTATAAAGTACCGCCCTTCAACATTTAATGTTAGCCAGTCTGTGTGGAATCCTGACAATCCCTCAGGTGGCTTAGAATCTGTGTGAGGATCAATAAATGGCTCTCCTCCACACACAAAACATCATCATCCCTGATCAAAGCAATATCATCAATCAGCCCACCTTTCCCATTATACACACTGGTGGCTTTTATGCTGAGTTTACTGCTGACCACAGAAAGCAAATCAGATAAAGTTCCATACACAGCAACCACCTTTCTGTTCTTAGGGCTGCCGTTCAGGAACGCTGTGACCCACCTCAGCGTGCTGCCCCCGCTGGGTCCTGAGTGAACTGCCACCCTCCCACCTGGTCCTCCTCCCACCTTTTTCTCCTCCCACCCTTCTCCTCGCTCCATCCACTGGGATTCACCTCCCTTCGCCACCTTCCTGCACCTGGGGACACACCACACTCACCACATCCGGGACTCGGCTGGTCCTCCTTCCCACCCTGCCCCTAGGCTCCTCCCAGTCTGTCTTTTTTTGAGTGGGGCTTTATTAACTTTTGGAATCAGTGTTAGGCTGGCTTGATAAAAATAAATGGTACTTTTGTTTACCGTATTTTAAAAACCAAGTGTGTGTGTATGTTTAGTACAATATCAGTGTTTACAACGGTAAAGCCATTATATAGAAAAACCAGGCGATTCCCCTTATATCCAATAAAAGAAAGCCACATATAGTCTTCACAGATTCAACTTTTTGAAAACCGAATAAATTAAAATATACCTTTTGAGATCTAGCCTGAATGTGACTTTTATGAAAAAAGCACAAAAATTATAAGTGTACTACCCTTCAACACATTAAAAATTAATAATGATGTATTTCAGTTATTTTTCCCATCTTAGACAATGTAGCAATACACTGAGGGCTGCACTGTAAGAGTTAGACCATGAAAGCTTAGAGTTATTATCTATATGCACAAAGAGAAAATTAAACAAATTCTTTGATATTGCATGTTTCACATGCTCTGAACTCAAATATAATGATTGAAAAACCTTTTCGGATTCTCAAAAAATGAGCAACACTGAGAAGGTTCACAGCTTCCAGCTGCCACTGCCATCCAAGTCACTCTGAGCAGCCTTCCACAGCTGCTGGGCGAGGCTCTTGCCAGCTTTCCATAGGGTTCAGTACAAATATTAGACATCCACCTCTCCAACGGATTGACAGGGTTCATTTATTTCTCTAATGCATTCTGCATCCAGACAGCCCCACAACATACACCGCCCTGCCTGCATGTCAGGATTTCACACACGCATGGTGACAAATGGACCTCTGGAGGGACCAAAGAAACCACAGCACACCCAGTTACCTTTTGTTTCTCATCGGTCTCCCCACTCTAGATGTAAACTCCCTGTGGGCAGTGACGTCATCTGCCTAAAACAGGTCCGGCACAGGGTAAGTGGTCAAGAAATACCTGACGAGGGAAGGACTGGATGGGTCATGGGTCACTGAAGTGCTTCCATGTGGCCAGGACTGAAGGCCTGCCGGGTCCCGCCTGCCCGGTCCCTCCTACCTGTGCCGCTCCTCAGGCGGCTCTCCGCGAGCTCCGAGATGGCTCCGGCAGTGGCGGTCTTCTTCAGGCGAGCCACCCCCGATGCAGTGGTACTTCCTGGCTTGTTGAGCGTGTCCT
>NW_022325891.1:0-26289 GCF_002776525.5 Piliocolobus tephrosceles | reverse complement strand
AGGACACGCTCAACAAGCCAGGAAGTACCACTGCATCGGGGGTGGCTTGCCTGAAGAAGACCGCCACTGCCGGAGCCATCTCAGAGCTCGCGGAGAGCCGCCTGAGGAGCGGCACAGGTAGGAGGGACCGGGCAGGCGGGACCCGGCAGGCCTTCAGTCCTGGCCACATGGAAGCACTTCAGTGACCCATGACCCATCCAGTCCTTCCCTCGTCAGGTATTTCTTGACCACTTACCCTGTGCCGGACCTGTTTTAGGCAGATGATGTCACTGCCCACAGGGAGTTTACATCTAGAGTGGGGAGACCGATGAGAAACAAAAGGTAACTGGGTGTGCTGTGGTTTCTTTGGTCCCTCCAGAGGTCCATTTGTTACCATGCGTGTGTGAAATCCTGACATGCAGGCAGGGCGGTGTATGTTGTGAGGCTGTCTGGATGCAGAATGCATTAGAGAAATAAATGAACCCTGTCAATCCGTTGCAGAGGTGGATGTCTAATATTTGTACTGAACCCTATGGAAAGCTGGCAAGAGCCTCGCCCAGCAGCTGTGGAAGGCTGCTCAGAGTGACTTGGATGGCAGTGGCAGCTGGAAGCTGTGAACCTTCTCAGTGTTACTCATTTTTTGAGAATCCGAAAAGGTTTTTCAATCATTTTATTTGAGTTCAGAGCATGTGAAACATGCAATATCAAAGAATTTGTTTAATTTTCTCTTTGCGCATATAGATAATAACTCTAAGCTTTCATGGTCTAACTCTTACAGTGCAGCCCTCAGTGTATTGCTACATTGTCTAAGATGGGAAAAATAACTGAAATACATCATTATTAATTTTTAATGTGTTGAAGGGTAGTACACTTATAATTTTTGTGCTTTTTTCATAAAAGTCACATTCAGGCTAGATCTCAAAAGGTATATTTTAATTTATTCGGTTTTCAAAAAGTTGAATCTGTGAAGACTATATGTGGCTTTCTTTTATTGGATATAAGGGGAATCGCCTGGTTTTTCTATATAATGGCTTTACCATTGTAAACACTGATATTGTACTAAACATACACACACACACTTGGTTTTTAAAATACGGTAAACAAAAGTACCATTTATTTTTATCAAGCCAGCCTAACACTGATTCCAAAAGTTAATAAAGCCCCACTCAAAAAAAGACAGACTGGGAGGAGCCTAGGGGCAGGGTGGGAAGGAGGACCAGCCGAGTCCCGGATGTGGTGAGTGTGGTGTGTCCCCAGGTGCAGGAAGGTGGCGAAGGGAGGTGAATCCCAGCGGATAGAGGGAGGAAAAGGGTGGGAGGAGAAAAAGGTGGGAGGAGGACCAGGTGGGAGAGTGGCAGTTCACTCAGGACCCAGCGGGGGCAGCACGATGAGGTGGGTCACAGTGTTCCTGAACGGCAGCCCTAAGAACAGAAAGGTGGTTGCTGTGTATGGAACTTTATCTGATTTGCTTTCTGTGGTCAGCAGTAAACTCAGCATAAAAGCCACCAGTGTATATAATGGGAAAGGTGGGCTGATTGATGATATTGCTTTGATCAGGGATGATGATATTTTGTGTGTGGAGGAGAGCCATTTATTGATCCTCACACAGATTCTAAGCCACATGAGGGATTGTCAGGATTCCACACAGACTGGCTAACATTAAATGTTGGAGGGCGGTACTTTACAACCACACAGAGCACTTTAGCGAATAAAGACCCTGACAGTATGCTGGCCCATGTGTTTAAGGACAAAGGTGTCTGGGAAATAAGCAAGATCATAGAGGAGCTTTCTTAATTGACCGAAGTCCTGAGTACTTTGAACCCATTTTGAACTACTTGCGTCATGGATAACTTATTGTAAATGATGGCATTCATTTATTGGATGTGTTAGAAGAAGCAAGATTTTTTGGTATTTACTCATTGATTGAACACCTAGAAGTGGCAATAAAGAATTCTCAACCACCGGAGGATCATTTACAATATCCCGAAAGGAATTTGTCTGATTTTTGCTAGCAACTCCAACCAAGTCAGAACTGCGATGCCAGGGTTTGAACTTAAGTGGTGCTGATCTTTCTCGTTTGGACCTTCGATACATTAACTTCAAAACAGCCAATTTAAGCTGCTGCAGTGTTGCACATGCAAATCTTTGCTGTTTAAGTCTTGAACAAGCTGATCTCCCTGGATCAGTGCTTGACTGTGCAAATCTCCAGGGAGTCAAGATACTCTGTTCTAATGTAGAAGGAGCATCCCTGAAACTGTGTAATTTTGAGGATCCTTCTGGTCTTTTTTTTTTTTTTGAGACGGAGTCTCACTCTGTCCACCAGGCTGGAGTGCAGTGGCGCGATCTTGGCTCACTGCAAGCGCCGCCTCCTGGGTTCACGCCATTCTCCTGCCTCAGCCTCCCTAGTAGCTGGGACTACAGGCGCCCGCCACCGCGCCCGGCTAATTTTTTTGTATTTTTAGTAGAGACGGGGTTTCACCGTGGTCTCGATCTCCTGACCTTGTGAGCCGCCCGCCTCAGCCTCCCAAAGTGCTGGGATTACAGGCGTGAGCCACTGCGCCTGGCTGATCCTTCTGGTCTTAAAGCCAATTTAGAAGGTGCTAACCTCAAAGGTGGGGATATGGAAGAAAGTCACGTGACAGGAATTAACCTGAGAGTGGCTACCTTAAAAAATGCAACGTTGAAGAACTGTAACCTCAGAGGAGCAACTCTGGCAGGAACTGATTTAGAGAATTGTGATCTGTCTTGGGTGTGATCTTCAAGAAGCCAAGGAGAGGGTCCAACATGAAGGGAGCTAGATTTGAAGAGATGCTGACACCACTACACATGTCACAAAGTGTCATATGAGAATTTTAGGGGCCAGAGGAAGATGTACAAGATGAAAATGTTTTCCTTATCACTTTTCTTTCTCCACCCTCTCAGTTGTCTAGAAGAAATAACACTAAGGAAATTAAAAAAAAAAAAAACATTTAGAGGATTATGCTTGTTCTCAGTGGTGCATAGGGCAAAAAATTGATTTTTTTTCCATATTCTTATTTTTTTTTTTGAGATGGAGTCTTACTCTGTCTCCCAGGCTAGAGTGCAGTGGCATGATCTCAGCTTACTGCAAGCTCCGCCTCCCGGGTTCATGCCATTCTCCTGCATCAGACTCCCTAGTAGCTGGGACTACAGGTGCCCGCCACCACGCCTCGCTGATTTTTTTGTATTTTTAGTAGGGACGGGGTTTCAGCGTGTTAGCCAGGATGGTCTTGATCTCTTGACATTGTGATCCACCTGCCTCGGCCTCCCAAAGTGCTGGGATTATAGGCATAAGCTACCACACCTGGCTTATATTCTGATTTTTAACAGAAAAGCACTCATTTAATAGATGTAGGGAAACTAGATATTGTTGCCTTTTGAATGCGGTAGGGGTGTTTATCTGGTTTTATGACCAGGAATAGTATATATTATATTTGCTCTTAAATAGGCATGATGTAGAAATAGCATCTTGGTTTGAGGTGCATTTGAGGATTTTAATTTATGGAAAGCACAACATATGTGATTATATTTATTGAATACCTAGATGTAGTATGGATATTTAAATTGTAAAAACTTTATGAAAACTTTGAAAAGGTTGTTCAGGCTTATAAATAGCTTTAGTGATGCCTCCCTCTTTAAATACCTGTCACACCATATGAATATGGTGAGCTCAGACTTGCTAAGACTCTTTTCAGGTTCATTTTTATAATGTTTACTTTTTAGGACAAAACACTAGCTAAGTTAAAGTAATATCCAGTTCTTACTGATTGAGACAGAGTGGAAAGAAAGACATCATTGTACATCACTGTCATTCCAAAGGTACAGTGGAACTCTGGATGGAGGAAGAACTTACCTATCACTACAACACTTATAAATGAGCATTTCTCAGAATTTTATTCTAGCAAGTTCCACTCAACACCAGACCAAGCAATTCTGTCTATTCACACTATTAGCCTAGTTTTCTCATACAATCAGCACAAGCATAGGAAGATACTTCAAAACCAAAAAGCCAAGGTGCATCATTAATATTCATTTAATTCAAATACCAAATAGTTTACATAGGGCCAGCTTAGAAATAGATATTAAATCCAGATCTACTGCAATCAAAGCTTACACAATATCAATGAATATGGTAGAGGTGCCTGTTAAAAGCCAATGTAGTATAATTGCAGCTAGAACCCTACAGTGGGGAATGAGGAATTTTAAACATACATTTGATTACAGCCACCAAAATATATATGTATATATAGAAAGTAAAAATAAAGGTATTTGGCTGGTCCAAGAGGTAATACCAATCAGTCAGCACCTATGATTCTTTTACTTACATTTTTTGATTTTTTGTTTTTGTTTTTTGAGACGGAATATCACTCTGTTGCCAGGCTGGAGTGCAGTGGTGTGATCTCGGCTCACTGCAACCTCTGCCTGCCAGGTTCAAGCGATTCTCCTGCCTCAGCCTCCCGAGTAGCTGGGACTATAGGTGCACACCACCACACCCAGCTAATTTTTGTATTTTTAGTAGAGGCAGGGTTTCACCATGTTAGCCAGGATGGTCTTGATCTCCTGACCTTGTGATCCGCCCGCCTTGGCCTCCCAAAGTGCTGAGATTACAGGCGTGAGCCATGGCGCCCAGCCTGTTTTTTTCTTTAAACAAATTTTAGCCCAATTTTCTTGAGTCATTTTCTCTCTGCAACAGCAGAGGAAGGGCCTGTACTTCCCTACCAATGACCTGGTGTCCTTACATCTACCCTAAGAGCAGGGATATTAGCTGTGTTCACAGGGTTCTGAATTCTACAGACTCATCAACATGAGGCAAGGAATCATTGAAAACCACTTTTGTCTCCTTTGGGAGAATGACACATCTTTAGTATTTATGTAGCCTATTCTTCTATATCTAAATATGCAAAGCTTTCCTTAACAGTAAAGGGTACATATGCATAGTGGGAGGAGATCAGACCTTTACAAGTGAAGGAAAGCAACTTCAGAAATGAATTATGTTCTTTGCTTTATTATTTTTCTCAAGACAGAGAAGTATTGTATTGAGCGATTATCTAGTTTCATAATCAACATGTGCCTAAATTATATTTAAATCATTTCACTCTGTACTATATTTTCAGGAATTATAGAATGTGTTATTCATTCACTTAAAGGTACCTCTGTAGAAATAACCTAAAACTGCAGAAGGATCTGAAAGATCTAAACATGGTGTGCTTAGAAACTGCAGATTTTAGATCTAATGTATATTGCATTAATAAACGATATAAAGTGTTGAAAAGGAAAAAAAAAAGACAGACTGATCCCATGTTCAAATACTAATATAAAAATTTGAGATCAGCTTGGCGTGGTGGCTCACACCAGTTATCCCAGCACTTTGGGAGGCCAAGGCAGGTGGATCACGAGGTCAGGAGATCAAGACTAGCCCAACTAACATGGTGAAACCCCATTTCTACTAAAAATACACAAATTAGTTGGGCACGGTGGCGGGTGCCTGTAATCCCAGCTACTGAGGAGGCTGAGGCAGGAGAATCGCTTGAACCTGGGAGGCGGAGGTTGCAGTGAGCCGAGATCATGCCACTGCCCTCCAGCCTGGGTGACAGAGCAAGACTCCATCTCAAAAAAATAAATAAATAAATAAAAATTAAAAAAATTTGAAATAAAAATATTAGCACGTAGGATTGAACAATACATTAAAAGAACAGTAGTGTACATCACAACTAAGTGAATTTATGCCACCCAAGAATGGATGAATATTAAGAAATTTTGGAATACAATCCATCATACCATATTAACAGGCCAAAGAAGAAAAACTGTACAGTTATCTCTATAGATGCAGAACATACATTTGACACAATTAACAATCTTTCTGATTTAACAACAAGCTCTTGATAGACTGTACATGTGCAGAGACATCTTTAATGACGTATGTGTCACAAACAAAAGCCAGCGATTCCCATTAAAGTCAAAGGTAATTCAAGGTTGCTTACTATCACCACTGTCATCTAAAATTTTCTGTAGATATTAACCAAGGCAGTAAGATAAGAGAGATATAGAAGCACATACATATTGGAAATGAGGGAGCAAAATGATGATTGTGATCAGATAATAACATTGTATGCTTTGAATTTCCTGAAAATTGTGTCTTAGAATTTTCTTAAATTCTATTAGAGACAATAAGAGTTTGGTATGTGGCTAGTTGTAGACTATAATATCTCAATAGCTTTTTTTTTTTTTTTTTTGAGATGGAGTCTCACTCTGTAGCCCAGGCTGGAGTGCAGTGGCAGGATCTCGGCTCACTGCAAGCTCTGCCTCCTGAGTTCACGCCATTCTCCTGCCTCAGCCTCCCGAGTAGCTGGGACTACAGGCACTCACCACCACGTCCAGCTAATTTTTTTGTATTTTTAGTAGAGATGGGGTTTCACCATGTTAGCCAGGATGGTCTTGATCTCCTGACCTTGTGATCCACCCTTCTTGGCCTCCCAAAGTGTTGGGATTACAGGCATGAGCCACCACGCCAGCCATCAATTGCTTTCTTATCAGTGACTAATTAGAAAAGATAATAATGTAAGAAACAATTCTATTTATAAAGGAATGAAAGGGCAAAATATTTAGAAATAAATAGTGTAAGCATCTACATAAAAATATCGGCCGGGCGCGGTGGCTCAAGCCTGTAATCCCAGCACTTTGGGAGGCCGAGACGGGCGGATCACGAGGTCAGGAGATCGAGACCATCCTGACTAACACGGTGAAACCCCGTCTCTACTAAAAAAAGCTACAAAAAACTAGCCCGGCGAGGTGGCGGCGCCTGTAGTCCCAGCTACCCGGGAGGCTGAGGCAGGAGAATGGCCTGAACCCGGGAGGCGGAGCTTGCAGTGAGCTGAGATCCGGCCACTGCACTCCAGCCTGGGCGACAGAGCGAAACTCCGTCTCAAAAAAAAAAAAAAAAAAAAATCTTAAAACTCTTTTGAAGGAGAAGTCTTATGTCCTTCAAAGAAGACATAAATAAGTGAAAACATATATGTGATTGATTCTTAGATAGGAAAATTAAATAGAATTAAGATTAAACTTAATTAGTACAACATACAAAATGTAATAAGGATGTCTGAATTATTCTAAGAATTTATTTTCCTCTTGATTATAATATCAGTGGGAATTTGGGAGTGGAAACATAATAAAATAACTGGAATTTATCTAAAACCCGTTGTTCTCAATGGGGGACGATTTTGCCCCTCCAGTTCCAACCCAGGGAACAATTGGCAATGTCTGGAGATGTTTTTTTGGGCTGTTATGACTCGGGGCTGCTACTGCCATCTAGTGGGTAGAAGCCAGAGATACTAAACATCCTAGGATGTACAGGACCGTCCTGCAGCAGAGTGTCCTGCCCAAAAATATCAACAGTACTGCTGCTAAGAAATCCTGACCTAGCAGAATAGATATTCTAGAGTAACCAGGAAAATTCTGAAAATAGTAATCAGGGGATTAACCTTAGGCATTCTGGAACTGAAGAGGCGCTAGGCAGCTCAGTGGAACGGTGGACAAAGTGCAGAATACACTGGAAGATTTAGTAGAGGGGAAAGGCGGCATTTTGTATCACAGTGGATAATTCACTCAAAAATGTGACCGAGTAAGTATTTAGGAAAGAATACAGCTGGATCACTATCTCATTCCTCCCATCAAAATAAATTCTAAGAGGATTAAAGATTTAAATATTAAAAAATGAAACTGCAAAACTACAAAGAGAAAGCATCAGAGAATTAATTCGTAGTCTTGGCCTTGGAAGAGCCTTTCTAAGTAGGAACAAACACAGAAGCCATGAAGGAAAGGATGAAAAACGTATTTTCATAAATATAAGAAACTTCTTTGCAAAAAGAGGAAATTATTTGCAATACATGTAACAAAAGGCTTATTTACAAAGAGTATATACAAATCAATAAGAAAAAGAAAAATAGGCCAGATGTGGTGGCTCATGGCTATAATCGCAGCAATTTGGGAGGCCGAAGTGGGAGGATTGCTTAAGCCCAGGAGTTCAAGACCAGCCTGGGCAACATAGTGAGACCTCATCTCTACAAAAATAAATAAATAAATAAATAAATAAATAAATAAATAAATAAAAATTAGCTGGGTGCATGCCTGTAGTCCCAGCTATTTGGGAGGCTGAGGTGGGAGGATTGTTTGAGCCTGGGAGTTTGAGGCTGCCATGAGCTATGAACACACCACTGCACTCTAGCCCGGGTAACAGAGTGATACACTAGCTCAAAAAAAAAAAAAAAAAAAGGAAGAAAAGGAAAAATAATATAATAGAAATATATATAGCTCCCATGAAAAAATACAGATGGCCAGTGGAAAGATACTAAGCCTTACTTATAGTTCAAGAAGTGTAAAGCAAGGCTGGGTGTGGTGGCTCACGCCTGTAATCCTAGCACTTTGGGAGGCTGAGGCGGGCAGATTGCTTGAGCCCAGGAGTTGGAGACCAGTCTGGGCAACATGGTGAAACCGCATCTGTACAAAAAGTACAAAAATTAGCCGAGCATGGAAGCATGCACCTCTGGTCCCAGCTACTTGGGAGACAGAGGTGGGAGGATCACTTGAACCTGGGAAGTGAAGGCTGCAGTGAACTGAAATTATGACACTGCACTCCAGCCTGGGCAACAGTGAGACCCTGTCTCACAAAAAGTAAGTAAATAAATAAAGCAAGCAAAACAACTAGGTATATAATTTCCCCTAATACATTAGCAAAAATTAAAGCAGTTTATCATTTCTGGTGTCATTAAGGGTATAAGGAGTCACATATGGTTGATGCACAGGGACAATTTGGTAATATCTATCAAATATTAATATAACCTTTGATCAAGCATTTCTATTATTTAGCACTTAACGTTACTGATATTCTTGGAAAAGAATGCCAACATGTATGAGCAAGTTCTATTGCATGATTATTTATGATAGTATAATATGGGAAACAACCTAAGTATGTATTCATACAGGGCTGGTTGAACAATGTGATTTTGGTGCAGTAGAAGAGTATACAGGCATGAAAATGAATACAGTAGATTTGTGTGTACTGATTGGGAAAGATCTCCAAGATACATTACTAAGTGGGGAAAATAATATGGTGCATATGGTATAACCTTAATTTGGTTTTGGTTTTAAAAGTATATATTAATTATTAAAATCAACTTTTTTTCCTGGAAGGATGTTAGAATGATTCTCTTTAAGGAGAGTTACCAGAATTGAAAGTGGCAGAGGAAAATTTTTTCATTTTAGATTTTCCTGTGCTGTTTGAACATTTTAAACATATGCATACATTGCTATAAAAAATTAAAAAACAAGGTAAATGCAATATAAATTTAGACAATATAAATGTAAACTAAACTTTTTTTTTTGCCTTCACAAAATCCTTCCTCTTCTACTTGCCTTTTGTAGTGTTCTTTAGCCATTTGTTGGTGGGTTTTTTTGTTTGTTTGTTTGCTTATAACATCTGCTCCTTTGCACAGGATTCTAGGAAAATACCTTGGTTTCATATTGGCTCCTAAAGTAGACAAGTTCCCATGCCCCAAGGGACATTGGCATCCTTTATTTGTCAAAGAAAGGAAATAATTACATATCTAATACACAGTGATGTTGGGGAAAAGGTCTGTGAATACTTTACAGACTGCAATGAAATGTAAGTGACAGTTATTATTCTCCTAGTTACATAAATTGTTTGTCGATTACTTCATTTAAGTGAAATTAAATTATATGACTTAATAGGGTTGAATTTGAAAATTACATTTTGTTTCTGAAGCTTTTATTTTTTTGTTTATTTTATTTTATTTTTTGAGATGGAGTTTCACTCTTGTTGCCCAGGCTGGAGTGCAATGGCGTGATCTCGGCTCACCATAATCTCTGCCTCCTGGGTTCAAGCGATTCTCCTGCCTCGGCCTCCTGAGTAGCTGGGATTACAGGCATGCGCTACCATGTGCGGCTAATTTTGTACTTTTAATATTGATGGGGTTTCTCCATGTTGGTCAGGCTGGTCTCGAACTCCCGACCTCAGGTGATCCACCCGCCTCGGCCTCCTAAACTGCTGGGATTACAAGCGTGAGCCACTGTGCCCGGCTGAGAGCTTTTATTTTTATATGTCAGTAGTCCTCAACATTTTTGTAGCACCTTTGGACAGCTGATACTTTTGTCCGTTGTCATGGTGTCCCCAAACTGCCTCATTTGGAATAGGTGAATTCCAGTCTATTGGGATGACCATTAGGAGCAGTGGTATGCAGCGCCTCTCTGTTGTAGGTCTTATCACCTCTGCAGTTGTATGTTTTGGTAATCATTTCAATATTTGATTGCATTTTGTCTCTTTTACATGCGAGAAAACTAGGAAAAGGAAAATGAAAGTGCTGGTTAGGGCTACAGCAACCAGTTGTATAGGTTAAACATCCCAAATCCAAAAATTCAAAATCCCAAATGCTCCAAAATCTGAAATGTTTTGAGCACTGACATGATGCTCAAAGGAAATGCTCACTGGAGCATTTTGGATTTTGGATTTTCAGATTAGGTATGCTCAACTGGTAAGCAGAATGCAAATATTCCAAAATAAAAAATCAGAAATCCAGTACAATTATGGTCCTGAGCATTTTGGATAAGGGATACTCAACCTGTAGTAATAAGCGTTGGTTTTAAAATATCAATACTGCCGGGTGCGGTGGCTCATGCCTGTAATCCCAGCACTCTGGGAGGCCGAGGCAGGCGGATCACCTGAGGTAGTTTGAGACCAGCCTGACCAACATGGCGAAACCCCTTCTCTACTAAAAATACAAAAAAATTAGCCAAGTGTGGTGGCGGGCACCTGTAATCCCAGCTACTTGGGAGGCTAAGGCAGGAGAATCTCTTGAACCTGGGAAGTGGAGGCTGTAGTGAGCCGCGATCGTGCCACTGTGCTCGAGCCTGGGCGACACAGTGAGACTCAGTCTCAAAAAAATAAAAATATAGTTGATACAAAGATGGAAATTATTTAGCGTGTTAGAAACTAGGTGTTCACTGGACTTAAAGCAATTTTCTATAGGCTCAGCTGTGAAGAAAAAAGAATAAAATTAAAGGAAATTGAGGGAATTCTGACGATATATAGTGGATTTCCTTTCAGAGAAATTTCCTCTCAGAGGAAATCAACCATATATTAGACTTGGAGGGGGCAGAATTCTTTTTATGGCATGCAAGACTTAGTTTTTATACTTTTGACTTGGGGACAAGTTTTCTATGATGCATAGCATGGTATTATCTGTGTTTTATTTCAATTGTGTTAATTTTGAGAAATATTTTTGTCATGAAATTTTAATACAGTATTTGTGACTTTGAACGCACAAGAATTAAACCTATAGTCGGCCTGTATTTTACTGCACCCTTTCCTGGGCTCTGATCTGTCTTCAGGGAGAATCCCTGAAATCTACTCCAGGAAGAAACGTGTGATCTTTTGGTCGTAATAATGATATCATTGTCTCAGCCTTGCCTAGGGCGCCAACTTGCCGTCTGTCATGGGTGGTACTGGAACTGCTTGAATGGGGAGGCATGAGCTTCTTCATTCTTCTCAAGGCTATTTCCAGTTTCTAGTTGCCAGGCCTTATGCTGTTCTCTGGGGCTATGCCAAAGTTTGTTCCAACAATAGCAAGAACACAGCAAAAATCACGAAAGGGACTACTATTTCCGAGCCCTGCCACCTACCTGCACGTGCTGGCTTCTGTGAGCTGCTGTCTCTCTTGATGCTTACAACAGCCAGAGGAAGAGCATGGTTATTTTATCTAGAACAGGAACCTTAGCTTCAGGAAGGTCAAACAAGTTTGACTTACTCTCTCCCGTGCCCACCCCAGGTTTCATTATGGAACATCCACTTTTTCTAATTTGTTCTCTTTCATTAACATTATTCACATATCTGGATTCCAAAAAAGAATTCTGATTTTTTTTTTTTTTTTCCTAGAGACAGTTTTGCTCTGTTGTCCAGGCTGGAGTGCAGTGGTGCAATCATAGCTGATCGCAGCCTCCAACTTCTAGGCTCAAGAGATCCTCCTGCCCCAGCTCTCGAGTAGCTGGGACTACAGGTGCACACCACCAGGGTCTCACCATGTTGCTCAGGCTGGTCTTGAACTCCTGGGCTCCTGCCTTGGCCTCCCAAGGTGCTGGGATTACAGGCATGAGCCACTGCGCCTGGCCTGGATTCCAGTTCTTACTCTTCTTTTTCTCCCTGAGGTGTCCTTTGTGTATATCTCATCTTACACAATGGTGTGGCTTTTAGGGAATGAGGAGATTCCTTGTGTGCAGGTGGTAGTCCTCCCTGCCTGCCCCAGGGTCAAGTGAAAGGTTGGGGAACCCCCAGAAGGCTGTCAAGGAATCCAGCCACTAGGTGGCAGCCTTGTCAAAAGCACCCACCTGCTCCTCTGCTCCAAGTTCTGGTTCTGACAAATGTTTCTGACTTTAGAAATAATCCTTCTATTTATTCATTAATTCAGCAAATATCTTTGAGTGGCTACCATGTGCCTGGCACTGTTCTAGGCAAAAGGAATATATATGAGTGAGCAGGACAAACATCCCTGCCTTCATAAAGGTACATGAGCAAGTCATGGGAGAGGTGAGAAAGCCAGGTGGACAGCTGGAGTGGTGGACATTCCAGGCAGAGATGACCGCTGGCCTGTGTCCCCCACGTCCAGGGAGTGGTAGAAAGGCCAGTGGGGCCGCAGCAGAGTGAACAAGCAGTTGGGGAGGAGGGCAGAAAGATGGGGGAGCTTGCGAGTCACTGTCAGGACTTTGGATTTTTTTACTCTGACTCCACTGGGGAACTTTTGCAAAGTTTTTCACAGAGCAGTGGTATGACCTGACCTTGTTTTAAAATCACTGCTTTGGGCTGCTTCTTGAGAGTGGACAGATGGAGTGCGCAGACCAGTTTGGAGGTTAGGGCTGTGGTCTAGGAAAGAAGTGACCTGGGCTGGGCTGGCAGCCGTGGCACCGGCGCACCGCAGTGTCTGGATATATTCTGAAGGGGAAAGCCAGCCGGCTCTCAACTTTCCTGGTTTTTGAATTGTGGAAAAGTACACATAATCATCTTTAAGAGTACAGTTCAGTGGCATTCAGTTCATTCACATTGTTGTACAACCATTACCACCTTCCATCTCCAGAACTATTTCATCTTCCCAAAGTGAAAGTCTGTCCCCATTAAACACTCACTTCCCATTCCGCTTCCCTTAGCTCCTTTCAAGCGCCGTTCTGTTCTTTGTCTCTATGAATCTGACTGCTCTAGGTTCCTCACAAGAGTGGCATCATACAGTGTTTGTCCTTTTGCAACTGGCTTATTTCACTCAGCATAATATCCCCAAGGTTCATCCACGCTGTGGCACGTGTCAGAATTTCCTTCCTTTTTGAGGTTAAATAATATTTCCTTGTGTGGATATACCATATTTTCTTTATCCATTCACCTGTTGAAGTACCGTTGGCCCATTTCTACCTTTTGGCTATTGTGAATAATGCCGCTCTGTACACAGGTGTACAAATATCTCCTTGAGACACTGCTTTGACTTTTTGAGGATATATACCTGGAAGTAGGATTGTTGGATTCTCCTGATGGATGGTAAAGTTGGTGTAGGGTAAGATTTCTGCTTATGTTAGCAGTGGGACGAGTGAGATGAAATCTGATGGGCCTTCCCAAGAGATGAGGAGTGAACATGGATCTCTTCTGGAGACAGCAGTCGGCTAGAAGGAGGTTCGCACAGCCACATTTAGAACATTTTTAAAACCATGAGACATGGAAGTGCCCATTTAGATGTTTCTTTATATAGCACACGTGGGATCCAAAGACATGTCACTATTTTAAACTGGTATCAGTGTTTTCTAAAAGGCAAAATAAATGTGAAGGGTTAGTTTTACTGTGGCCAAACTCCACTTGAATGCTTGCGGAATCTCAGACATCTCAGATGGTGATCAGTAAGGGCAAGCAGTCATGATTGGCTCACTGCCAAGAAGCTGTCCATGTCCTCGCTGATACCTGGACCCCTGCATGCTCCAGTTACCTGCATCACACCCAGGTAATGCCTGAGGCTCCAACCTGAGACACCTGTCCTCTCTGACACGGGGAGGGAATAACTCTGGGCTCCTATCGGGGAACTCGTCTAACATGGAAGGTAAGTATTCGTATCCCCATCTGACACGTGAAGGAGCCACGGCTCCAGGATAGGTAGTGTTCCCAAATTCAAACCCAGGGTCTGACTCCAGAGTTCTTTGTTCTGCTACTCTGGTTGCCTCAGGTAGGGAGACTTGTTTTCTTCCCCCATCATCTTTACCTGTTGTAGAATTACTATTACTGGTGACTAGCATTCTTTGCTCACTATGTGCTAACCACTGTTCTCAGTATGCAATGAATATAGTCTCCTTTAGTCTTTACTACAACCCTATGACATAGTCTCCTTATTATCATTCCGATTTTATAGATCAGGAGACTGAGGCATAAAGAGATTAAGCAGACTGTCCAAGTCCATGCGAGATAAATACTGGTACCAGGATTTGCAGAGTAGGAAACAGAAGCTGAGAGAAAACCATGGATGGGTTGGCTTGCTGGGGTGAGAGTGGAGGAAGGCAATGTTGGAAGTCTTGGAATTGAGAGGCTGGAAGGTGGGTGGGTCAGTTTCTTGGATGCCACAGAAGGAGGAGCGCCGTGAGCCAGGGATGTCAGGGAATGGGGAGAATGGAGTGGGGGTGTGTAGATGGCAACAGGGAGGGGAAGAGGATGCCAGGTCCTGCTGCGTGAACTGCGGAGATGGAGGGTGTCTGTTTACAGTGGGGAAGGGAACAAACAGTGGGGAAGCAACAGTCATAGGTATGAGGTACAACGAGACCTTCAGCTTGGGAAATGTGAGAAAATGAACAGACTGACTTGGAAAGGCAGTGGTGGGATTCATCCAGCTGTGGAAGTGAGGGGACGTTCAGAGACCTCAGTCTATAGGAAGTGTTGATTTCACTGTGAGTTCTGAAGGGCCCTGAAGAAGTGTTGGGGACTCAAGGGAGGGGCCTGGGGCAGGTGGGGCCAAGTCTGTTTGGAGATGAGAACCTGGAAAATCACAGCATGCCAGGAATGAGTTTGTTGTTGTTTTTGTAATTTTAGAGAGATCATTTATCAATGAATATATTTTGTGATTAAAAAAAAATTCAGATTCAGTACAGATGCTCCTCCAGTTATTTCATTGGTTACTTCCAGATAAACCCATCATAAGCTGAAAATATGCTAAGTTGAAAATACATTTAATGCACCTAACCTTCTGATCATCATAGCTGAGCCCAGCCTGCCTTAAACGGAGCTCAGAACACTCATATTAGCCTACATTTGGACCAAATCATCTAATACAGAGCCCATTTTATAATAAAGTGTTGAATATCTTATATAATGTATTAGATTGGTGCAAAAAAGTAATTGTGATTTTTGCCATTTTCAAAATTGCAATTACTTTTGCACCAACCTAATTTCCTGGAAGTGAAAAGCAGAATGGTTGTCTGGGCACTTGAAGTACAGCTTCTACTGAATGCGTGTCACATTTGCATCACCTTATGGTCAAAAAGGGTAAGTCATACCATCATAAGTTTGGAGCTGTCTGTATTTTCATTTTCTTCTATTTTATTCTACATTTAATTCATTTTCACATTGTAGTAAGAGATCTACCCTCTGAACACATTTTTAAGTGTGTAATTCACGGGCAATGCTGCATAGCAGGTCCCTCAAGCTTACGGATCTGTACCCACTGAACAACTCCCCGTTGCCCTGTCTGCAGCCCTTGGCAGTCACCACTTGACTTTCTGTTTCTGTGAGTTTGACTGTTTAAGATTCTGCATCCAAGCGAGATCATACAGCATCCTTTTGTGACTGGCTTATTTCCCTTAACATAGTATCCTTCAGGTTCATCCACACTGGGGCATGTGTCAGAATTTCCTTCCTTTTTAAGGCTGAATAATAATCCATTGTCTGGATAGCCACACTTTGTTTATCCGTCATACGTGGATGGAGCAGGAATGGCTTTCAGCTTCTGGTGGTGTCCAAGGTAAACCCAGTTGTGAGGATGTTATGAACTCCACACTAGTTAAGGTGCTGAATTCTTTTTTTTTTCTTTTTTTTCCCCTCTTTTTTAAAATTATACTTTAAGTTCTAGGGTACATGTGCACAACGTGCAGGTTTGTTACATACTTATACATGTGCCATGTTGGTGTGCTGCACCCATTAACTCATCAATTACATTAGGTATATCTCCTAATGCTATCCCTCCCGCCTCCCCCCACCCCACAACAGGCCCCAGTGTGTGATGTTCCCCTTCCTGTGTCCAAGTGTTCTCATTGTTCAATTCCCACCTATGAGTGAGAACATGGTGCTGAATTAATTCTAAGCTTGATGACGCACATGGTGGTGTCTTGGCCTTGCGTTTCCCGGGAGTACATGATTTAGTTAGGGCTTTGGAGTGGGGCCAAGGGTTTTCTGTGGCTTTCTGTGTTGGCACAAGGTGCAGTGCTGGTTTGGGGGTGGAAGCTTTCCTGGGTCCTCCCTGGGTGCCTGTGGTATAGACAGCAGGGAGCTCTCCCTGCACCTCCTGCAAGAATATTGACATATTTGCCAACTCTTTCCATCCAGGACCTGGCAGTCTCTCCAGTTCTCCATGTCCTCTCTTCCTTTTTTTTTTTGACTCTTCCTCTAAAGTTTGCTATTTCCTTCCCTCCTCCTTCCCTGCTCTCCTCCCCTCCTTTCCTTTTTGTCGAGTTTATCTTTGTTTATCCCTTCCCTCCCTCCCTGCCTCCTGTCCTCCCTTCATTCCTTCCTTCCTTTCCTTTTTTGTTGAGTTTATGCCTTTGTTTTATACTTTTATTCCTATTGTGAATGGGATTCTTTGTTCGTTTCATTTTTTTCTTATTTTTAAAAATATGGACTATTTGACGACTTCGAATGTCATCCTTCCACAGGAACCATGCTAATCTTCTCTGTATCATTCCAATTTTGGTGTTAGCACTGTCACTGACTATATTTTCTAATTACATAGTTTAAAAATATTTAGTTTGGACCTGGCTCGCTCCCTTACCATCCTCTCCTTAGCACTAACGGTTTTCAGTTGATTCTCAGATGTCTTCCAAGCAGACAGTCATATCAGCTGCAGATAACAATGCCTTTTTTCTCCTCCATTCCAGGAGTTGTTCTTTTATTTCTGGTTCTTGCTGTTTTGTGCGTGATCCCAGTTGTGTTAAATGCTAGTGACACCTTGACTTGCTCTCACTTTACTGTGGGTGATTTTGGTGTTTTCTCATTAAATATGATGCAGAAAGTTGGCTTGGGGCATTGTTTTACATGTTAAGTCTTCTCCTACATTCCTTTGAGTTATTAGGATTTGGTGATGGGTTTTATTAAATGCCTTCTAGGCATTCTGTTATTGCTTTGATTATTGCTTCTCTTTTCACCCTGGAGTCTCCTCCAGGAAATTAAAGTATGTGTGTATTTGGTCTCCTGGGTATTTCTTCTGTGTCACGTATATTTTCTCTGATTCTCGTGATCACTTTCATTCATGCTGTGTTTTTTCAAAGTTTATCATCTAATATGCTTTGCTTTGTATGTTTGTATGTTTCTTTTCTTCAACTATTGTGTTTTTAATCTTTAGTCTAATTTCTCTGCTTTCAAATTATTTCTTCTGCATGACTTCTTGCTCAAATTTCATAGCTATCAAATCTTGAATTTCAATGAGAAAGCAAATTGGAGATTTTTTTGAAATCTCCCATTTCTACCAGTAACTTTGTTTCATAGGTGCATATTTACTTGGAATCCTCAGCTGGTCCCCTTTTATGATCTTCCAGAGCTTTCCAGATAGATCTAGAGAGTTTTCTGTGATCACCTATCTTACAGAGGGAAGCTAGTGTTTGTCCAAAAATCAGAAATTGAGAGACTGAGAGGGATACTACTGGAGAATGTGTGGTTATCAGGTTTTTTTTTTTTTTTTTTGAAAACAGGCTGTCACTCTTTTGCCCAGGCTGAAGTGCAGTGGCATGGTTATAGCTTACTGTAGCCTCAAGCTCCTGGGCTCCAGCAATCCTCTTGCCTCAGCCTCCCAAAGTGATGGTATTATAGGTGTAAGCCATGGTGCCCAGCCAGGGTCATATCATTTATGCTCTGTTGAAGGAAGAGGAAAAATTTTTGCATTATCTGGGGTGAAAGTAAGGAGGGCACTAAAGCCTAAAGTACAATTTTGCCATTTTTTTCTTTTCTATGTATTTTGTTTTTGTTGTTCTCATTGTTACTTTTTTTTTTTTTTTTTTTTGGAGGGTGGCTCTTCCGCCCCCCCTGGCGGGCAGTGGCCGGATCTCAGCTCACTGCAAGCTCCGCCTCCCGCCTCCCGGGTTTACGCCATTCTCCTGCCTCAGCCTCCCGAGTAGCTGGGACTACAGGCGCCCGCCACATCGCCCGGCTAGTTTTTTGTATTTTTTAGTAGAGACGGGGTTTCACCATGTTAGCCAGGATGGTCCCGATCTCCTGACCTCGTGATCCACCCGTCTCAGCCTCCCAAAGTGCTGGGATTACAGGCTTGAGCCAATTCTCATTGTTACTTTAGTGCCTGCTGGAAGGTGGCCTTGTCCTCCCCTTCTGCTTGCACGATGACCCCTGTTCTTATCAGCTGGCCATTGCTGTTTCCCTTGTGTGGCCTTCTGTGCATGCAGGCAAGGAGAAGGGAGCACTAGCAGGCCTTCTGAAGCTGCTCATGGCAGAGGCCTCAACCTAGTAGTCCAGTTACCCTTTTAAATGATGATGATTCTGTAAAAATGAAATTCACCAGTCCATATACATTACTGAAAAAAATCAATATAATGCTGTACTTGTAATGTAGAGAAGTAATAGGCAAATAATTTCTAATAAAGTGACATATCAATGTGTAAATGCTGGAGCCTGACTCCATTAGAAGACAGTCAGATGTTTGTACATTAGTGGAGATTGCTGTCTATAAGCTTGAATGCTACAAATGAGATTGACTCATGGGTGCAGTGTTGAGAATTCAAATACCAGGCAGTGTTGACATTAGTGACTTTGAAATGCTGACAGCTCAGGGTAAACATTTTGAATAAAGCAAAGTACTGTCTTTCCTTAAGTTACATGTTAGTTGCATTCCTAGAAAATTCAGTGTATAATAGCCATGCTGTGTGAAACTGTTTTGTGTTTCTCTGTAAAACAGAGTTAGATTCTGGACGTAGGTATTTATAAATGTTCTCCCATTCAGGAGTGCTGTCAGATCACAAGGAGGGAGAGGGGAAGCAGGAAGCAGGCATGCCCCTCATATTTGTAAGGCTTGGGGCAAGAGTATAGTGGAGGCCGTCTGTTTATTCACAATGTTCTGATATAATTAAATATTCTAGTAAAGGAGATCAAGTGTCAGGGACTTCAGATGACCTCGTAGCCTGTCGATCTATTGACAGTACTTTTCTTACTCATTTTCATTTTTTTTAAAATTAGTAATGGGTGAATTTTGTGTGGTGAATTTTAGTTTTTCTTCCCAGCTTCCCCCAAGTTCTACTTTAGTATTTTCTCATTTTTATCGCTTTGCAATTTGTAATTCTTCTCAAGGATTAAAAAAATTAATGATATTCAAATATAATTTTTAAAAAATTTTCTTCAAAATATAAATTAAAATCAATATAAAGGGTGAAATATATTTCATGTTTTTAAATTTTTTAATTTAATTTTTTATTTTTAGAGACGGCATCACACTCTGTCACACAGGCTGGAGTACAATGGCATGATCATGGCTCACTGCAGCCTCAAACTTCTGGCCTCGAACGATCCTCCTGCCTCAGCCTCCAGAGTTTCTGGGACTACAGCCATGTGCCACCATGCCCGGTTAATTTTTAAAAATTTTTTGTAGAGACAGGTACTCACTATGTTGCCTAGGCTGGTCTGGAACTCCTGGGCTGAAGCCATCCTTCCATCCTGGCCTCCCAAAGTGCTGGGATTACGGGTGTGAGCCTGGCCTGTTTATTTTTTGTTTGTTTGTTTTTTGTTTTTTGAGATGGAGTCTCACTCTGTCACCAGGCTGGAGTGCAGTGGCATGATCTCAGCTCACTGCAACCTCCGCCTCCTGGGTTCAAGCAATTCTTCTGCCTCAGCCTCCCGAGTAGCTGGGACTACAGGTGTGTACCACCACGCCCGGTTAATTTTTGTATTTTTAGTAGAGACAGGGTTTCACCATGTTGGCCAGGATGGTCTCGATCTCTTGACCTCGCGATTTGCCCACCTTGGCCTCCCAAAGTGCTGGGATTACAGGTGTGAGCCACCATGCTGGCCCTGGTCTGTTTTTTAAAAATTTAACTAAATGTATTAATATTCAATTTTTTTATTTTGTAGTAATTATAGATTCTTCACATGCAGATGTAAGAAATATTACAGGTAGATCCCCTGTACCCTTTACCCAGTTTCCCCCACTGGTGATATCTTGCTAAATGATAATACAATATCACAACCAGGATATTAACATTGACATGATGACCTTATAGAACATTTCCACCACCAAAAGGGCCCCTCATATGATCCCTTTCCCTGTCCCTACCCCTTTTAGCCCTTGGCAATCACAATAGTTTGTTTTTCATTACTATCATTTTGTTATTTCAAGAATGTTACGTAAATGGAATGGTACACATGAAAGTGTATATGCTTTTGGGATTGGCTTTTTTTACTCAGCATAATCCTCTGGACGTTCATCCTGTTGTTACATGTATGAAAGTTTGTTCCTTTTTTATTTCTTCCTGTATTTTATGGTATGCATGCACCACAGTTTGTTCAACGGCTCACCCGTTGAATCTGAGTTGTTGCCAGTTTTTTGCTGTTATGAATAAAGCTGTTATAAACTTCATGTACAGATTTATGTGAACGTTTTGTGGGAGCATTTCTCTGGGGAAGATGCCCAGGAGAGCAGTTTTGGGGTCACAGGGTAGCGGCATGTTTAGTTTTTTAAGAAACTGCCAAATTGTGTTTCCAGTGTGACTGTATCATTTTACATTCCCGTCAGTAATCTACGACTGATCCAGCTTTCCTGCATGCTCACCAGCATTGGGTACTGTAGTTACTCTTTTTTATTTTAGTCATGGGGATAGTTGTGTCATGATAGTTAATTGTCATTTGTAAATCTGCATTTTCCTAATGGCTAATGATGTTGAGCATCTCATGGGCTTGTGATCTGTATATCCTCTTCAGCAAAATGTTTGTTCATGTTTTCTGCCTGTTTTCTAATTGGTACCATGATTTTTTTTTTCTTTCTTTGAGATGGAGTCTTACTCTGTTGCCCAGACTGGAGTGCAGTGGCACAAACTTGGCTCACTGCATCTTCCACCTCTTGGGTTCACGCCATTCTCCTGCCTCAGCCGCTAGAGTAGCTGGAACTACGGGCACCCACCACCACATTCGGCTAATTTTTTGTATTTTTAGTAGAGACAGGGTTTCACCGTGTTAGCCAGGATGGTCTCCATCTCCTGACAGCGTGATCCACCCGCCTCGGCCTCCCAAAGTGCTGGGATTACAGGCATGAGCCACCACGCCCAGTCAGATTTTTTTGTTTTAAGTGTTGAATTCTGTGAGTAGTCTATATATACTAGAAACTAGTTCTTTATTGGATATGTGGTCTGTAAATATGTTCTTCCAGTCTCTCTTTTATCTTTTCAACCTTATAACAGGGTCTTTCACAGAGCAAAAGTTTTTAATTTTGATGAAGTCCAATTTACTAATTTTCCCTTATATAGATTATGCTTTAGATGTCAAAATTATTTGCCTGGAGCCAGTTTTTTTTTCTCTTCTTTTTTTTTTTTTTTTTTGAGACGGAATCATGCTCTGTTGCCCAGGCTGGAGTGCAATGGCGCAATCTTGGCTCACTGCAACCTCTGCCTCCTGGGCTCAAGCGGGAGCCTCCCAAATAGCGGGAGCCTCTGCCTCAGCCTCCCAAATAGCTGGGATTACAGGCACATGCCACCGCGCCCAGCTAATTTTTGTATTTTTAGTAGAAACGGGGTTTCACCATGTTGCCCAGGCTGGTCTTGAACTCCTGACCTCAGGTGATCCACCTGCCTCAGCCTCTCAAAGTACTGGGATTACAGGTGTGAGCCACTGCACCCAGCTGCCTAGAGCCAGTTCTTTAAGATTTTCTCTGATATTTTTCCCAAAAGTCTTATAGTTTTACATTTACATTTAAGTGTGTGATCCATTTTCAGTTAATTTTTGCAAAAGTTGTGAGACTTGGGTCAAGGTTACTTTTGTTGTGGATGTCCAGTTGCTCCATTGTTGGAAAGGGTATCCTTTCTCTATTGAATCGCTTTTCTACTTTTGTGAAAATCAGTTGGGGCTGGGCATGGTGGCTCACACCTGTAAGCCCACCACTTTGGGAGGCTGAGGCCAGAGCATGGCAGCCTGGACAACATGGCAAGATCCCGTCTCTACAAAAAATACAAAAATTAGCTGGGTATGGTGTTGCACACTTGTGATCCCAGCTACTTGAGACGCTGAGGTGGAAGGATTGTGTGAGCCTCGGAGGTCAAGTCTGCAGTGATCTATAATAACGCCATTGCACTCCAGCCTGGGTGACAGAGCAAGACCCTGTCTCTATTAAAAAAGAAAAACTCAGTTGGGCATACTTTTATTCTGGATTCTCCCTTTTGTGTCGTTGATCTATATGTCTATCCCTCTGACAGTACCTCATACTGCTGATTATGGTAGCTTTGTAATGTCTTGAAATCAGGTAGACCGATTCTTCCTACTTTATTATTCTTTTCCAAAATTGTTTCAGCTAGTCTGGTTCCTTTGACTTCCCACATAAATACACCTACAAATAAATCTTCTGGCATTTGATAGGAATTGTGTTAAACCTGTAAATCAATTTGGGGAGAATTGACATGTTTTTACTATGTTGAATCTTCCAATCCATAAACATGGTATGGGTCTCCTTTTATTGAGATCTTTGATTTCTTTCATCAGCATTTTGTAGTTTTCAGCATACAAACCCTGTACCTGCTTTGTTAGATTTACACCTAAGTACTTATTTTTTAATTTTGAGCAATTGTAAATGATACTGTATTTTTAATTTTGGTGTTTGTGTGTTCATTGCTAGCATATTGAAATGCAATTGATTTTCATATGTTTGCCTTATACCTTGCAACTTTGCTAAACTCACTTATTCTAGGAGGATTTTTTGTTTGTTGTAGATTCCTTGGGGTTTTTCAATGTCAGCAATCATGTCATCTACAAATAGGGACAGTTTTCTTTCTTTCTTTTTCTTTTTCTTTTGAGTCATTGTCATCCTCTGTTGCCCAGGCTGGAGTGCAGTGGCATGATCTTGGCTCACTGCAACCTCTGCCTCCCAGATTAAAGTGATTCTCCTGCCTTAGCCCCCTGAGTAGGTGGGATTATGGGCATCCTAATTTTTTTTGTATTTTTAGTAGAGATGGGGTTTCACCATGTTGGCCAGGCTGGTTCTGAATACCTGACCTCAAGTGATCCACCCACCTTGGCCTCCCAAAGTGCTAGGATTACAGGCATCAGCCACTGTGCCCAGCTGGGACGGTTTTAGTTCTTCATTTCTGATCTGTATGCCTTTTATTTCCTTTTCATGTCTTATTACACTGGCCAGAAATTCTAACACTATATTGAATAGAAGTGCTGAGAGTAGACATCTTTGCCTTGTTCCTGATCCTAGGTGGAAAGTATTCAGTTTTTTTTTTTTTTTTTTTTCCTTTTTTGAAGATGGAGTCTCACTCTGTCACCCAGGCTGGAGTGCAGTGGCACAATTTCTGCCCACTGCAACCTCCGCCTCCCGGGTTCAAGCAATTCTCCTGCCTCACCCTCCCAAGTAGCTGGGATTACAGGTGCGCACCACCACGCCTGGCTAATTTTTTGTATTTTAGTAGAGATGGGGTTTCACTGTGTTGCCCAGGCTGGTCTTGAACTCCTGAGCTCAGGCAATCTGCCCACCTCGGCCTCCCAAAATGCTGGGATTACAGGTGTGAGCCACCATGCCCGGCCAAGCATTCAGTCTTTAACCATTAATTATATAATGTTAGCTTTCAGGAGTTTTTGTAAGATCCTCTTTAGCAAGTTGAGGAATTTCCCCTCTATTCCAGTTTTTCTAAGATTTTTTTCCTGAGAAATGTCCCTCTATTCCAGTCTTTACCATGAGTGTATTTTTAATTTGTCTGATGTTTTCTCTGCATTGATAGATGTAATTATGTGACTTTTCTTAGCGTGTTAATATGGTAGATTACATGGACTGATTTTTCGTATCTTGAACCTGCCTTGTACCTTCTAAAGTTCAGTTGGTCATGGTATATGATTATTTTTATATATTATTGAATTCTATTTGCTAGCATTTTGTTAAGAATTTAAAAATCTGTATTCACGAGGGTCTGTAGTTTGCATTTTTTGTACTGATATTTTCTGGTTTTAGTATCAGAATAATACTACTTCATAAAGTAAATCGGGAAGTATTCCTAATTTTTCTTTTTTTTCTAGAAGAAATTAGGTAAAGTTTGTGTTAATTCTTCATTAAATATTTGGTAGAATTCTGAGTGAAATTTTCTTTACTTAGAGGTTGGTTGGTTTGTTTGGTGTGAAAGGGTGAGTTTAAAACATTTTCAAATTCACATTTCCCTAATTGTTATAGGGCTACTCATATTACCTGCTTAATATTGAGTGAGTTTTATTTTTCAAGCAGTTGGTCCATGTCTTCTAAACTGTCAAATTTTATGTGTGTATAGATATTCATAGTATTCCCCTTAATCCTTTTGAGTCTGTGGGATCTGTAGTGATACCCCAGTTTCATTCCTGTCATTGGTAATCTGTATTTTCTTTCTCTTTTTTTGTTAGAAGTTTGTCAATTTTATAATTTTTTTTCCGAACCAGCTGTTTGTCTCACTTGTTTTTCTCTACTGTTTTTTTTTCCCCCATTTCACTGAGTTCTGCTCATCTTTATTATTTCCTTATCTGAAAAACAGAGCTAGTCTTACCCATCTCCTACAGTGTGAGAATTAAGTGAAATGATAAATACACGTGCCTAGGACAGAAGCAGAAGTGTAGATTATTTTGTAAAATGTTATTTCCCACCCTGCCCCCACCCCGAACTATCTCCCTTAATAGAATTGCCTACTTAGGAATCACGGCAGTTAAAAAAAAAAAAATCTACCTTCCTCAGCGTGGAGTGCCTTGCCCAGTGTTTCAGGCTTTGCTTTTTAAAGACTTTTCTTTTTTTCAAAATCACGCTTGACTCATGTTATGTCTAGATTTGCATATACATAAATTTGAGAGGAATAAGAATAGTTTAATATTGCAAACTACTCCTCAGCCACCATGGCTCCTGTTGCAAACACTGCAGTGATTCATGAACATTCCAGAACCACCTGTTGGGATGGAAAGAAAAAGAAAATGGAAAATGGAACTTGGTGCCTCTGGCAAAGTGTAAGAATGTATTGTATTCATCCTATCTGAAATCAGTTTAACAGGCTGAATCATTTGTGTGATCTGTTATCAAAGCCCCTCCCAGCTTTGCACTCCGTATTCCCAATCAGGCCAGTCTCCACTGTGGGCAGTGGTGCAACCCACAAACCCTCACAACGTTCAGACCCCGTCCCTTTCGTTTCAAGGACAAGGAAAAGAGATGTGAAGTGTTTCTTGGGGCCCACATGGTGTTATTCATAACAGTTGATGGTTAGGGTTACAAGATTATATATTCCCATATAGAATATTCACACATTGTGTCTAAGTATTACTTTATATATTTATATATATTTAAATATAAACATATTACGAACATATGTATATATTTATTTAATATAAATATAACAAAATATATGATAAAATATATATTACATATTACCGGTGTATCTATAATAAAGCCACGCCTCCAATTTCAATCCAACCACTCAGGGTTCTTCCTAGCCTTGCCCCTTTCTCTGTTTGTAACCATCATCTCTGGTAGTAGTGAGAAACATGACTCTCATTATCCTTAATGTATGTGCCTATTTACTCAATATGGCCAATCTCTCAAATCCTTCTCCCACCTGCCACCTGCACCCAACTCCCCATTCCCCACCCTCCAGCCTCACTGACCAACCCACCCTTCTGCATGGCTCCATAACATCCTTTCACTGCCCCATACTCGGCTACCATGCTGACCCTTTGCCCTGGGAAGGGAAAGAAAATTGGGCACAGGAGCTTTTTAAAAATGGTATATTATAAAGCCAATGACATGTGGTTCTTACTTCTAGTTGTTTGCATTATCAAAAAGCAGGATTTCCTGCTTTCTT
>NW_022325890.1:0-26289 GCF_002776525.5 Piliocolobus tephrosceles | reverse complement strand
AAGAAAGCAGGAAATCCTGCTTTTTGATAATGCAAACAACTAGAAGTAAGAACCACATGTCATTGGCTTTATAATATACCATTTTTAAAAAGCTCCTGTGCCCAATTTTCTTTCCCTTCCCAGGGCAAAGGGTCAGCATGGTAGCCGAGTATGGGGCAGTGAAAGGATGTTATGGAGCCATGCAGAAGGGTGGGTTGGTCAGTGAGGCTGGAGGGTGGGGAATGGGGAGTTGGGTGCAGGTGGCAGGTGGGAGAAGGATTTGAGAGATTGGCCATATTGAGTAAATAGGCACATACATTAAGGATAATGAGAGTCATGTTTCTCACTACTACCAGAGATGATGGTTACAAACAGAGAAAGGGGCAAGGCTAGGAAGAACCCTGAGTGGTTGGATTGAAATTGGAGGCGTGGCTTTATTATAGATACACCGGTAATATGTAATATATATTTTATCATATATTTTGTTATATTTATATTAAATAAATATATACATATGTTCGTAATATGTTTATATTTAAATATATATAAATATATAAAGTAATACTTAGACACAATGTGTGAATATTCTATATGGGAATATATAATCTTGTAACCCTAACCATCAACTGTTATGAATAACACCATGTGGGCCCCAAGAAACACTTCACATCTCTTTTCCTTGTCCTTGAAACGAAAGGGACGGGGTCTGAACGTTGTGAGGGTTTGTGGGTTGCACCACTGCCCACAGTGGAGACTGGCCTGATTGGGAATACGGAGTGCAAAGCTGGGAGGGGCTTTGATAACAGATCACACAAATGATTCAGCCTGTTAAACTGATTTCAGATAGGATGAATACAATACATTCTTACACTTTGCCAGAGGCACCAAGTTCCATTTTCCATTTTCTTTTTCTTTCCATCCCAACAGGTGGTTCTGGAATGTTCATGAATCACTGCAGTGTTTGCAACAGGAGCCATGGTGGCTGAGGAGTAGTTTGCAATATTAAACTATTCTTATTCCTCTCAAATTTATGTATATGCAAATCTAGACATAACATGAGTCAAGCGTGATTTTGAAAAAAAGAAAAGTCTTTAAAAAGCAAAGCCTGAAACACTGGGCAAGGCACTCCACGCTGAGGAAGGTAGATTTTTTTTTTTTTAACTGCCGTGATTCCTAAGTAGGCAATTCTATTAAGGGAGATAGTTCGGGGTGGGGGCAGGGTGGGAAATAACATTTTACAAAATAATCTACACTTCTGCTTCTGTCCTAGGCACGTGTATTTATCATTTCACTTAATTCTCACACTGTAGGAGATGGGTAAGACTAGCTCTGTTTTTCAGATAAGGAAATAATAAAGATGAGCAGAACTCAGTGAAATGGGGGAAAAAAAAACAGTAGAGAAAAACAAGTGAGACAAACAGCTGGTTCGGAAAAAAAATTATAAAATTGACAAACTTCTAACAAAAAAAGAGAAAGAAAATACAGATTACCAATGACAGGAATGAAACTGGGGTATCACTACAGATCCCACAGACTCAAAAGGATTAAGGGGAATACTATGAATATCTATACACACATAAAATTTGACAGTTTAGAAGACATGGACCAACTGCTTGAAAAATAAAACTCACTCAATATTAAGCAGGTAATATGAGTAGCCCTATAACAATTAGGGAAATGTGAATTTGAAAATGTTTTAAACTCACCCTTTCACACCAAACAAACCAACCAACCTCTAAGTAAAGAAAATTTCACTCAGAATTCTACCAAATATTTAATGAAGAATTAACACAAACTTTACCTAATTTCTTCTAGAAAAAAAAGAAAAATTAGGAATACTTCCCGATTTACTTTATGAAGTAGTATTATTCTGATACTAAAACCAGAAAATATCAGTACAAAAAATGCAAACTACAGACCCTCGTGAATACAGATTTTTAAATTCTTAACAAAATGCTAGCAAATAGAATTCAATAATATATAAAAATAATCATATACCATGACCAACTGAACTTTAGAAGGTACAAGGCAGGTTCAAGATACGAAAAATCAGTCCATGTAATCTACCATATTAACACGCTAAGAAAAGTCACATAATTACATCTATCAATGCAGAGAAAACATCAGACAAATTAAAAATACACTCATGGTAAAGACTGGAATAGAGGGACATTTCTCAGGAAAAAAATCTTAGAAAAACTGGAATAGAGGGGAAATTCCTCAACTTGCTAAAGAGGATCTTACAAAAACTCCTGAAAGCTAACATTATATAATTAATGGTTAAAGACTGAATGCTTGGCCGGGCATGGTGGCTCACACCTGTAATCCCAGCATTTTGGGAGGCCGAGGTGGGCAGATTGCCTGAGCTCAGGAGTTCAAGACCAGCCTGGGCAACACAGTGAAACCCCATCTCTACTAAAATACAAAAAATTAGCCAGGCGTGGTGGTGCGCACCTGTAATCCCAGCTACTTGGGAGGGTGAGGCAGGAGAATTGCTTGAACCCGGGAGGCGGAGGTTGCAGTGGGCAGAAATTGTGCCACTGCACTCCAGCCTGGGTGACAGAGTGAGACTCCATCTTCAAAAAAGGAAAAAAAAAAAAAAAAAAAACTGAATACTTTCCACCTAGGATCAGGAACAAGGCAAAGATGTCTACTCTCAGCACTTCTATTCAATATAGTGTTAGAATTTCTGGCCAGTGTAATAAGACATGAAAAGGAAATAAAAGGCATACAGATCAGAAATGAAGAACTAAAACCGTCCCAGCTGGGCACAGTGGCTGATGCCTGTAATCCTAGCACTTTGGGAGGCCAAGGTGGGTGGATCACTTGAGGTCAGGTATTCAGAACCAGCCTGGCCAACATGGTGAAACCCCATCTCTACTAAAAATACAAAAAAAATTAGGATGCCCATAATCCCACCTACTCAGGGGGCTAAGGCAGGAGAATCACTTTAATCTGGGAGGCAGAGGTTGCAGTGAGCCAAGATCATGCCACTGCACTCCAGCCTGGGCAACAGAGGATGACAATGACTCAAAAGAAAAAGAAAAAGAAAGAAAGAAAACTGTCCCTATTTGTAGATGACATGATTGCTGACATTGAAAAACCCCAAGGAATCTACAACAAACAAAAAATCCTCCTAGAATAAGTGAGTTTAGCAAAGTTGCAAGGTATAAGGCAAACATATGAAAATCAATTGCATTTCAATATGCTAGCAATGAACACACAAACACCAAAATTAAAAATACAGTATCATTTACAATTGCTCAAAATTAAAAAATAAGTACTTAGGTGTAAATCTAACAAAGCAGGTACAGGGTTTGTATGCTGAAAACTACAAAATGCTGATGAAAGAAATCAAAGATCTCAATAAAAGGAGACCCATACCATGTTTATGGATTGGAAGATTCAACATAGTAAAAACATGTCAATTCTCCCCAAATTGATTTACAGGTTTAACACAATTCCTATCAAATGCCAGAAGATTTATTTGTAGGTGTATTTATGTGGGAAGTCAAAGGAACCAGACTAGCTGAAACAATTTTGGAAAAGAATAATAAAGTAGGAAGAATCGGTCTACCTGATTTCAAGACATTACAAAGCTACCATAATCAGCAGTATGAGGTACTGTCAGAGGGATAGACATATAGATCAACGACACAAAAGGGAGAATCCAGAATAAAAGTATGCCCAACTGAGTTTTTCTTTTTTAATAGAGACAGGGTCTTGCTCTGTCACCCAGGCTGGAGTGCAATGGCGTTATTATAGATCACTGCAGACTTGACCTCCGAGGCTCACACAATCCTTCCACCTCAGCGTCTCAAGTAGCTGGGATCACAAGTGTGCAACACCATACCCAGCTAATTTTTGTATTTTTTGTAGAGACGGGATCTTGCCATGTTGTCCAGGCTGCCATGCTCTGGCCTCAGCCTCCCAAAGTGGTGGGCTTACAGGTGTGAGCCACCATGCCCAGCCCCAACTGATTTTCACAAAAGTAGAAAAGCGATTCAATAGAGAAAGGATACCCTTTCCAACAATGGAGCAACTGGACATCCACAACAAAAGTAACCTTGACCCAAGTCTCACAACTTTTGCAAAAATTAACTGAAAATGGATCACACACTTAAATGTAAATGTAAAACTATAAGACTTTTGGGAAAAATATCAGAGAAAATCTTAAAGAACTGGCTCTAGGCAGCTGGGTGCAGTGGCTCACACCTGTAATCCCAGTACTTTGAGAGGCTGAGGCAGGTGGATCACCTGAGGTCAGGAGTTCAAGACCAGCCTGGGCAACATGGTGAAACCCCGTTTCTACTAAAAATACAAAAATTAGCTGGGCGCGGTGGCATGTGCCTGTAATCCCAGCTATTTGGGAGGCTGAGGCAGAGGCTCCCGCTATTTGGGAGGCTCCCGCTTGAGCCCAGGAGGCAGAGGTTGCAGTGAGCCAAGATTGCGCCATTGCACTCCAGCCTGGGCAACAGAGCATGATTCCGTCTCAAAAAAAAAAAAAAAAAAGAAGAGAAAAAAAAACTGGCTCCAGGCAAATAATTTTGACATCTAAAGCATAATCTATATAAGGGAAAATTAGTAAATTGGACTTCATCAAAATTAAAAACTTTTGCTCTGTGAAAGACCCTGTTATAAGGTTGAAAAGATAAAAGAGAGACTGGAAGAACATATTTACAGACCACATATCCAATAAAGAACTAGTTTCTAGTATATATAGACTACTCACAGAATTCAACACTTAAAACAAAAAAATCTGACTGGGCGTGGTGGCTCATGCCTGTAATCCCAGCACTTTGGGAGGCCGAGGCGGGTGGATCACGCTGTCAGGAGATGGAGACCATCCTGGCTAACACGGTGAAACCCTGTCTCTACTAAAAATACAAAAAATTAGCCGAATGTGGTGGTGGGTGCCCGTAGTTCCAGCTACTCTAGCGGCTGAGGCAGGAGAATGGCGTGAACCCAAGAGGTGGAAGATGCAGTGAGCCAAGTTTGTGCCACTGCACTCCAGTCTGGGCAACAGAGTAAGACTCCATCTCAAAGAAAGAAAAAAAAAATCATGGTACCAATTAGAAAACAGGCAGAAAACATGAACAAACATTTTGCTGAAGAGGATATACAGATCACAAGCCCATGAGATGCTCAACATCATTAGCCATTAGGAAAATGCAGATTTACAAATGACAATTAACTATCATGACACAACTATCCCCATGACTAAAATAAAAAAGAGTAACTACAGTACCCAATGCTGGTGAGCATGCAGGAAAGCTGGATCAGTCGTAGATTACTGACGGGAATGTAAAATGATACAGTCACACTGGAAACACAATTTGGCAGTTTCTTAAAAAACTAAACATGCCGCTACCCTGTGACCCCAAAACTGCTCTCCTGGGCATCTTCCCCAGAGAAATGCTCCCACAAAACGTTCACATAAATCTGTACATGAAGTTTATAACAGCTTTATTCATAACAGCAAAAAACTGGCAACAACTCAGATTCAACGGGTGAGCCGTTGAACAAACTGTGGTGCATGCATACCATAAAATACAGGAAGAAATAAAAAAGGAACAAACTTTCATACATGTAACAACAGGATGAACGTCCAGAGGATTATGCTGAGTAAAAAAAGCCAATCCCAAAAGCATATACACTTTCATGTGTACCATTCCATTTACGTAACATTCTTGAAATAACAAAATGATAGTAATGAAAAACAAACTATTGTGATTGCCAAGGGCTAAAAGGGGTAGGGACAGGGAAAGGGATCATATGAGGGGCCCTTTTGGTGGTGGAAATGTTCTATAAGGTCATCATGTCAATGTTAATATCCTGGTTGTGATATTGTATTATCATTTAGCAAGATATCACCAGTGGGGGAAACTGGGTAAAGGGTACAGGGGATCTACCTGTAATATTTCTTACATCTGCATGTGAAGAATCTATAATTACTACAAAATAAAAAAATTGAATATTAATACATTTAGTTAAATTTTTAAAAAACAGACCAGGGCCAGCATGGTGGCTCACACCTGTAATCCCAGCACTTTGGGAGGCCAAGGTGGGCAAATCGCGAGGTCAAGAGATCGAGACCATCCTGGCCAACATGGTGAAACCCTGTCTCTACTAAAAATACAAAAATTAACCGGGCGTGGTGGTACACACCTGTAGTCCCAGCTACTCGGGAGGCTGAGGCAGAAGAATTGCTTGAACCCAGGAGGCGGAGGTTGCAGTGAGCTGAGATCATGCCACTGCACTCCAGCCTGGTGACAGAGTGAGACTCCATCTCAAAAAACAAAAAACAAACAAACAAAAAATAAACAGGCCAGGCTCACACCCGTAATCCCAGCACTTTGGGAGGCCAGGATGGAAGGATGGCTTCAGCCCAGGAGTTCCAGACCAGCCTAGGCAACATAGTGAGTACCTGTCTCTACAAAAAATTTTTAAAAATTAACCGGGCATGGTGGCACATGGCTGTAGTCCCAGAAACTCTGGAGGCTGAGGCAGGAGGATCGTTCGAGGCCAGAAGTTTGAGGCTGCAGTGAGCCATGATCATGCCATTGTACTCCAGCCTGTGTGACAGAGTGTGATGCCGTCTCTAAAAATAAAAAATTAAATTAAAAAATTTAAAAACATGAAATATATTTCACCCTTTATATTGATTTTAATTTATATTTTGAAGAAAATTTTTTAAAAATTATATTTGAATATCATTAATTTTTTTAATCCTTGAGAAGAATTACAAATTGCAAAGCGATAAAAATGAGAAAATACTAAAGTAGAACTTGGGGGAAGCTGGGAAGAAAAACTAAAATTCACCACACAAAATTCACCCATTACTAATTTTAAAAAAAATGAAAATGAGTAAGAAAAGTACTGTCAATAGATCGACAGGCTACGAGGTCATCTGAAGTCCCTGACACTTGATCTCCTTTACTAGAATATTTAATTATATCAGAACATTGTGAATAAACAGACGGCCTCCACTATACTCTTGCCCCAAGCCTTACAAATATGAGGGGCATGCCTGCTTCCTGCTTCCCCTCTCCCTCCTTGTGATCTGACAGCACTCCTGAATGGGAGAACATTTATAAATACCTACGTCCAGAATCTAACTCTGTTTTACAGAGAAACACAAAACAGTTTCACACAGCATGGCTATTATACACTGAATTTTCTAGGAATGCAACTAACATGTAACTTAAGGAAAGACAGTACTTTGCTTTATTCAAAATGTTTACCCTGAGCTGTCAGCATTTCAAAGTCACTAATGTCAACACTGCCTGGTATTTGAATTCTCAACACTGCACCCATGAGTCAATCTCATTTGTAGCATTCAAGCTTATAGACAGCAATCTCCACTAATGTACAAACATCTGACTGTCTTCTAATGGAGTCAGGCTCCAGCATTTACACATTGATATGTCACTTTATTAGAAATTATTTGCCTATTACTTCTCTACATTACAAGTACAGCATTATATTGATTTTTTTCAGTAATGTATATGGACTGGTGAATTTCATTTTTACAGAATCATCATCATTTAAAAGGGTAACTGGACTACTAGGTTGAGGCCTCTGCCATGAGCAGCTTCAGAAGGCCTGCTAGTGCTCCCTTCTCCTTGCCTGCATGCACAGAAGGCCACACAAGGGAAACAGCAATGGCCAGCTGATAAGAACAGGGGTCATCGTGCAAGCAGAAGGGGAGGACAAGGCCACCTTCCAGCAGGCACTAAAGTAACAATGAGAATTGGCTCAAGCCTGTAATCCCAGCACTTTGGGAGGCTGAGACGGGTGGATCACGAGGTCAGGAGATCGGGACCATCCTGGCTAACATGGTGAAACCCCGTCTCTACTAAAAAATACAAAAAACTAGCCGGGCGATGTGGCGGGCGCCTGTAGTCCCAGCTACTCGGGAGGCTGAGGCAGGAGAATGGCGTAAACCCGGGAGGCGGGAGGCGGAGCTTGCAGTGAGCTGAGATCCGGCCACTGCCCGCCAGGGGGGGCGGAAGAGCCACCCTCCAAAAAAAAAAAAAAAAAAAAGTAACAATGAGAACAACAAAAACAAAATACATAGAAAAGAAAAAAATGGCAAAATTGTACTTTAGGCTTTAGTGCCCTCCTTACTTTCACCCCAGATAATGCAAAAATTTTTCCTCTTCCTTCAACAGAGCATAAATGATATGACCCTGGCTGGGCACCATGGCTTACACCTATAATACCATCACTTTGGGAGGCTGAGGCAAGAGGATTGCTGGAGCCCAGGAGCTTGAGGCTACAGTAAGCTATAACCATGCCACTGCACTTCAGCCTGGGCAAAAGAGTGACAGCCTGTTTTCAAAAAAAAAAAAAAAAAACCTGATAACCACACATTCTCCAGTAGTATCCCTCTCAGTCTCTCAATTTCTGATTTTTGGACAAACACTAGCTTCCCTCTGTAAGATAGGTGATCACAGAAAACTCTCTAGATCTATCTGGAAAGCTCTGGAAGATCATAAAAGGGGACCAGCTGAGGATTCCAAGTAAATATGCACCTATGAAACAAAGTTACTGGTAGAAATGGGAGATTTCAAAAAAATCTCCAATTTGCTTTCTCATTGAAATTCAAGATTTGATAGCTATGAAATTTGAGCAAGAAGTCATGCAGAAGAAATAATTTGAAAGCAGAGAAATTAGACTAAAGATTAAAAACACAATAGTTGAAGAAAAGAAACATACAAACATACAAAGCAAAGCATATTAGATGATAAACTTTGAAAAAACACAGCATGAATGAAAGTGATCACGAGAATCAGAGAAAATATACGTGACACAGAAGAAATACCCAGGAGACCAAATACACACATACTTTAATTTCCTGGAGGAGACTCCAGGGTGAAAAGAGAAGCAATAATCAAAGCAATAACAGAATGCCTAGAAGGCATTTAATAAAACCCATCACCAAATCCTAATAACTCAAAGGAATGTAGGAGAAGACTTAACATGTAAAACAATGCCCCAAGCCAACTTTCTGCATCATATTTAATGAGAAAACACCAAAATCACCCACAGTAAAGTGAGAGCAAGTCAAGGTGTCACTAGCATTTAACACAACTGGGATCACGCACAAAACAGCAAGAACCAGAAATAAAAGAACAACTCCTGGAATGGAGGAGAAAAAAGGCATTGTTATCTGCAGCTGATATGACTGTCTGCTTGGAAGACATCTGAGAATCAACTGAAAACCGTTAGTGCTAAGGAGAGGATGGTAAGGGAGCGAGCCAGGTCCAAACTAAATATTTTTAAACTATGTAATTAGAAAATATAGTCAGTGACAGTGCTAACACCAAAATTGGAATGATACAGAGAAGATTAGCATGGTTCCTGTGGAAGGATGACATTCGAAGTCGTCAAATAGTCCATATTTTTAAAAATAAGAAAAAAATGAAACGAACAAAGAATCCCATTCACAATAGGAATAAAAGTATAAAACAAAGGCATAAACTCAACAAAAAAGGAAAGGAAGGAAGGAATGAAGGGAGGACAGGAGGCAGGGAGGGAGGGAAGGGATAAACAAAGATAAACTCGACAAAAAGGAAAGGAGGGGAGGAGAGCAGGGAAGGAGGAGGGAAGGAAATAGCAAACTTTAGAGGAAGAGTCAAAAAAAAAAAGGAAGAGAGGACATGGAGAACTGGAGAGACTGCCAGGTCCTGGATGGAAAGAGTTGGCAAATATGTCAATATTCTTGCAGGAGGTGCAGGGAGAGCTCCCTGCTGTCTATACCACAGGCACCCAGGGAGGACCCAGGAAAGCTTCCACCCCCAAACCAGCACTGCACCTTGTGCCAACACAGAAAGCCACAGAAAACCCTTGGCCCCACTCCAAAGCCCTAACTAAATCATGTACTCCCGGGAAACGCAAGGCCAAGACACCACCATGTGCGTCATCAAGCTTAGAATTAATTCAGCACCATGTTCTCACTCATAGGTGGGAATTGAACAATGAGAACACTTGGACACAGGAAGGGGAACATCACACACTGGGGCCTGTTGTGGGGTGGGGGGAGGCGGGAGGGATAGCATTAGGAGATATACCTAATGTAATTGATGAGTTAATGGGTGCAGCACACCAACATGGCACATGTATAAGTATGTAACAAACCTGCACGTTGTGCACATGTACCCTAGAACTTAAAGTATAATTTTAAAAAAGAGGGGAAAAAAAAGAAAAAAAAAAGAATTCAGCACCTTAACTAGTGTGGAGTTCATAACATCCTCACAACTGGGTTTACCTTGGACACCACCAGAAGCTGAAAGCCATTCCTGCTCCATCCACGTATGACGGATAAACAAAGTGTGGCTATCCAGACAATGGATTATTATTCAGCCTTAAAAAGGAAGGAAATTCTGACACATGCCCCAGTGTGGATGAACCTGAAGGATACTATGTTAAGGGAAATAAGCCAGTCACAAAAGGATGCTGTATGATCTCGCTTGGATGCAGAATCTTAAACAGTCAAACTCACAGAAACAGAAAGTCAAGTGGTGACTGCCAAGGGCTGCAGACAGGGCAACGGGGAGTTGTTCAGTGGGTACAGATCCGTAAGCTTGAGGGACCTGCTATGCAGCATTGCCCGTGAATTACACACTTAAAAATGTGTTCAGAGGGTAGATCTCTTACTACAATGTGAAAATGAATTAAATGTAGAATAAAATAGAAGAAAATGAAAATACAGACAGCTCCAAACTTATGATGGTATGACTTACCCTTTTTGACCATAAGGTGATGCAAATGTGACACGCATTCAGTAGAAGCTGTACTTCAAGTGCCCAGACAACCATTCTGCTTTTCACTTCCAGGAAATTAGGTTGGTGCAAAAGTAATTGCAATTTTGAAAATGGCAAAAATCACAATTACTTTTTTGCACCAATCTAATACATTATATAAGATATTCAACACTTTATTATAAAATGGGCTCTGTATTAGATGATTTGGTCCAAATGTAGGCTAATATGAGTGTTCTGAGCTCCGTTTAAGGCAGGCTGGGCTCAGCTATGATGATCAGAAGGTTAGGTGCATTAAATGTATTTTCAACTTAGCATATTTTCAGCTTATGATGGGTTTATCTGGAAGTAACCAATGAAATAACTGGAGGAGCATCTGTACTGAATCTGAATTTTTTTTTAATCACAAAATATATTCATTGATAAATGATCTCTCTAAAATTACAAAAACAACAACAAACTCATTCCTGGCATGCTGTGATTTTCCAGGTTCTCATCTCCAAACAGACTTGGCCCCACCTGCCCCAGGCCCCTCCCTTGAGTCCCCAACACTTCTTCAGGGCCCTTCAGAACTCACAGTGAAATCAACACTTCCTATAGACTGAGGTCTCTGAACGTCCCCTCACTTCCACAGCTGGATGAATCCCACCACTGCCTTTCCAAGTCAGTCTGTTCATTTTCTCACATTTCCCAAGCTGAAGGTCTCGTTGTACCTCATACCTATGACTGTTGCTTCCCCACTGTTTGTTCCCTTCCCCACTGTAAACAGACACCCTCCATCTCCGCAGTTCACGCAGCAGGACCTGGCATCCTCTTCCCCTCCCTGTTGCCATCTACACACCCCCACTCCATTCTCCCCATTCCCTGACATCCCTGGCTCACGGCGCTCCTCCTTCTGTGGCATCCAAGAAACTGACCCACCCACCTTCCAGCCTCTCAATTCCAAGACTTCCAACATTGCCTTCCTCCACTCTCACCCCAGCAAGCCAACCCATCCATGGTTTTCTCTCAGCTTCTGTTTCCTACTCTGCAAATCCTGGTACCAGTATTTATCTCGCATGGACTTGGACAGTCTGCTTAATCTCTTTATGCCTCAGTCTCCTGATCTATAAAATCGGAATGATAATAAGGAGACTATGTCATAGGGTTGTAGTAAAGACTAAAGGAGACTATATTCATTGCATACTGAGAACAGTGGTTAGCACATAGTGAGCAAAGAATGCTAGTCACCAGTAATAGTAATTCTACAACAGGTAAAGATGATGGGGGAAGAAAACAAGTCTCCCTACCTGAGGCAACCAGAGTAGCAGAACAAAGAACTCTGGAGTCAGACCCTGGGTTTGAATTTGGGAACACTACCTATCCTGGAGCCGTGGCTCCTTCACGTGTCAGATGGGGATACGAATACTTACCTTCCATGTTAGACGAGTTCCCCGATAGGAGCCCAGAGTTATTCCCTCCCCGTGTCAGAGAGGACAGGTGTCTCAGGTTGGAGCCTCAGGCATTACCTGGGTGTGATGCAGGTAACTGGAGCATGCAGGGGTCCAGGTATCAGCGAGGACATGGACAGCTTCTTGGCAGTGAGCCAATCATGACTGCTTGCCCTTACTGATCACCATCTGAGATGTCTGAGATTCCGCAAGCATTCAAGTGGAGTTTGGCCACAGTAAAACTAACCCTTCACATTTATTTTGCCTTTTAGAAAACACTGATACCAGTTTAAAATAGTGACATGTCTTTGGATCCCACGTGTGCTATATAAAGAAACATCTAAATGGGCACTTCCATGTCTCATGGTTTTAAAAATGTTCTAAATGTGGCTGTGCGAACCTCCTTCTAGCCGACTGCTGTCTCCAGAAGAGATCCATGTTCACTCCTCATCTCTTGGGAAGGCCCATCAGATTTCATCTCACTCGTCCCACTGCTAACATAAGCAGAAATCTTACCCTACACCAACTTTACCATCCATCAGGAGAATCCAACAATCCTACTTCCAGGTATATATCCTCAAAAAGTCAAAGCAGTGTCTCAAGGAGATATTTGTACACCTGTGTACAGAGCGGCATTATTCACAATAGCCAAAAGGTAGAAATGGGCCAACGGTACTTCAACAGGTGAATGGATAAAGAAAATATGGTATATCCACACAAGGAAATATTATTTAACCTCAAAAAGGAAGGAAATTCTGACACGTGCCACAGCGTGGATGAACCTTGGGGATATTATGCTGAGTGAAATAAGCCAGTTGCAAAAGGACAAACACTGTATGATGCCACTCTTGTGAGGAACCTAGAGCAGTCAGATTCATAGAGACAAAGAACAGAACGGCGCTTGAAAGGAGCTAAGGGAAGCGGAATGGGAAGTGAGTGTTTAATGGGGACAGACTTTCACTTTGGGAAGATGAAATAGTTCTGGAGATGGAAGGTGGTAATGGTTGTACAACAATGTGAATGAACTGAATGCCACTGAACTGTACTCTTAAAGATGATTATGTGTACTTTTCCACAATTCAAAAACCAGGAAAGTTGAGAGCCGGCTGGCTTTCCCCTTCAGAATATATCCAGACACTGCGGTGCGCCGGTGCCACGGCTGCCAGCCCAGCCCAGGTCACTTCTTTCCTAGACCACAGCCCTAACCTCCAAACTGGTCTGCGCACTCCATCTGTCCACTCTCAAGAAGCAGCCCAAAGCAGTGATTTTAAAACAAGGTCAGGTCATACCACTGCTCTGTGAAAAACTTTGCAAAAGTTCCCCAGTGGAGTCAGAGTAAAAAAATCCAAAGTCCTGACAGTGACTCGCAAGCTCCCCCATCTTTCTGCCCTCCTCCCCAACTGCTTGTTCACTCTGCTGCGGCCCCACTGGCCTTTCTACCACTCCCTGGACGTGGGGGACACAGGCCAGCGGTCATCTCTGCCTGGAATGTCCACCACTCCAGCTGTCCACCTGGCTTTCTCACCTCTCCCATGACTTGCTCATGTACCTTTATGAAGGCAGGGATGTTTGTCCTGCTCACTCATATATATTCCTTTTGCCTAGAACAGTGCCAGGCACATGGTAGCCACTCAAAGATATTTGCTGAATTAATGAATAAATAGAAGGATTATTTCTAAAGTCAGAAACATTTGTCAGAACCAGAACTTGGAGCAGAGGAGCAGGTGGGTGCTTTTGACAAGGCTGCCACCTAGTGGCTGGATTCCTTGACAGCCTTCTGGGGGTTCCCCAACCTTTCACTTGACCCTGGGGCAGGCAGGGAGGACTACCACCTGCACACAAGGAATCTCCTCATTCCCTAAAAGCCACACCATTGTGTAAGATGAGATATACACAAAGGACACCTCAGGGAGAAAAAGAAGAGTAAGAACTGGAATCCAGGCCAGGCGCAGTGGCTCATGCCTGTAATCCCAGCACCTTGGGAGGCCAAGGCAGGAGCCCAGGAGTTCAAGACCAGCCTGAGCAACATGGTGAGACCCTGGTGGTGTGCACCTGTAGTCCCAGCTACTCGAGAGCTGGGGCAGGAGGATCTCTTGAGCCTAGAAGTTGGAGGCTGCGATCAGCTATGATTGCACCACTGCACTCCAGCCTGGACAACAGAGCAAAACTGTCTCTAGGAAAAAAAAAAAAAAAATCAGAATTCTTTTTTGGAATCCAGATATGTGAATAATGTTAATGAAAGAGAACAAATTAGAAAAAGTGGATGTTCCATAATGAAACCTGGGGTGGGCACGGGAGAGAGTAAGTCAAACTTGTTTGACCTTCCTGAAGCTAAGGTTCCTGTTCTAGATAAAATAACCATGCTCTTCCTCTGGCTGTTGTAAGCATCAAGAGAGACAGCAGCTCACAGAAGCCAGCACGTGCAGGTAGGTGGCAGGGCTCGGAAATAGTAGTCCCTTTCGTGATTTTTGCTGTGTTCTTGCTATTGTTGGAACAAACTTTGGCATAGCCCCAGAGAACAGCATAAGGCCTGGCAACTAGAAACTGGAAATAGCCTTGAGAAGAATGAAGAAGCTCATGCCTCCCCATTCAAGCAGTTCCAGTACCACCCATGACAGACGGCAAGTTGGCGCCCTAGGCAAGGCTGAGACAATGATATCATTATTACGACCAAAAGATCACACGTTTCTTCCTGGAGTAGATTTCAGGGATTCTCCCTGAAGACAGATCAGAGCCCAGGAAAGGGTGCAGTAAAATACAGGCCGACTATAGGTTTAATTCTTGTGCGTTCAAAGTCACAAATACTGTATTAAAATTTCATGACAAAAATATTTCTCAAAATTAACACAATTGAAATAAAACACAGATAATACCATGCTATGCATCATAGAAAACTTGTCCCCAAGTCAAAAGTATAAAAACTAAGTCTTGCATGCCATAAAAAGAATTCTGCCCCCTCCAAGTCTAATATATGGTTGATTTCCTCTGAGAGGAAATTTCTCTGAAAGGAAATCCACTATATATCGTCAGAATTCCCTCAATTTCCTTTAATTTTATTCTTTTTTCTTCACAGCTGAGCCTATAGAAAATTGCTTTAAGTCCAGTGAACACCTAGTTTCTAACACGCTAAATAATTTCCATCTTTGTATCAACTATATTTTTATTTTTTTGAGACTGAGTCTCACTGTGTCGCCCAGGCTCGAGCACAGTGGCACGATCGCGGCTCACTACAGCCTCCACTTCCCAGGTTCAAGAGATTCTCCTGCCTTAGCCTCCCAAGTAGCTGGGATTACAGGTGCCCGCCACCACACTTGGCTAATTTTTTTGTATTTTTAGTAGAGAAGGGGTTTCGCCATGTTGGTCAGGCTGGTCTCAAACTACCTCAGGTGATCCGCCTGCCTCGGCCTCCCAGAGTGCTGGGATTACAGGCATGAGCCACCGCACCCGGCAGTATTGATATTTTAAAACCAACGCTTATTACTACAGGTTGAGTATCCCTTATCCAAAATGCTCAGGACCATAATTGTACTGGATTTCTGATTTTTTATTTTGGAATATTTGCATTCTGCTTACCAGTTGAGCATACCTAATCTGAAAATCCAAAATCCAAAATGCTCCAGTGAGCATTTCCTTTGAGCATCATGTCAGTGCTCAAAACATTTCAGATTTTGGAGCATTTGGGATTTTGAATTTTTGGATTTGGGATGTTTAACCTATACAACTGGTTGCTGTAGCCCTAACCAGCACTTTCATTTTCCTTTTCCTAGTTTTCTCGCATGTAAAAGAGACAAAATGCAATCAAATATTGAAATGATTACCAAAACATACAACTGCAGAGGTGATAAGACCTACAACAGAGAGGCGCTGCATACCACTGCTCCTAATGGTCATCCCAATAGACTGGAATTCACCTATTCCAAATGAGGCAGTTTGGGGACACCATGACAACGGACAAAAGTATCAGCTGTCCAAAGGTGCTACAAAAATGTTGAGGACTACTGACATATAAAAATAAAAGCTCTCAGCCGGGCACAGTGGCTCACGCTTGTAATCCCAGCAGTTTAGGAGGCCGAGGCGGGTGGATCACCTGAGGTCGGGAGTTCGAGACCAGCCTGACCAACATGGAGAAACCCCATCAATATTAAAAGTACAAAATTAGCCGCACATGGTAGCGCATGCCTGTAATCCCAGCTACTCAGGAGGCCGAGGCAGGAGAATCGCTTGAACCCAGGAGGCAGAGATTATGGTGAGCCGAGATCACGCCATTGCACTCCAGCCTGGGCAACAAGAGTGAAACTCCATCTCAAAAAATAAAATAAAATAAACAAAAAAATAAAAGCTTCAGAAACAAAATGTAATTTTCAAATTCAACCCTATTAAGTCATATAATTTAATTTCACTTAAATGAAGTAATCGACAAACAATTTATGTAACTAGGAGAATAATAACTGTCACTTACATTTCATTGCAGTCTGTAAAGTATTCACAGACCTTTTCCCCAACATCACTGTGTATTAGATATGTAATTATTTCCTTTCTTTGACAAATAAAGGATGCCAATGTCCCTTGGGGCATGGGAACTTGTCTACTTTAGGAGCCAATATGAAACCAAGGTATTTTCCTAGAATCCTGTGCAAAGGAGCAGATGTTATAAGCAAACAAACAAACAAAAAAACCCACCAACAAATGGCTAAAGAACACTACAAAAGGCAAGTAGAAGAGGAAGGATTTTGTGAAGGCAAAAAAAAAAGTTTAGTTTACATTTATATTGTCTAAATTTATATTGCATTTACCTTGTTTTTTAATTTTTTATAGCAATGTATGCATATGTTTAAAATGTTCAAACAGCACAGGAAAATCTAAAATGAAAAAATTTTCCTCTGCCACTTTCAATTCTGGTAACTCTCCTTAAAGAGAATCATTCTAACATCCTTCCAGGAAAAAAAGTTGATTTTAATAATTAATATATACTTTTAAAACCAAAACCAAATTAAGGTTATACCATATGCACCATATTATTTTCCCCACTTAGTAATGTATCTTGGAGATCTTTCCCAATCAGTACACACAAATCTACTGTATTCATTTTCATGCCTGTATACTCTTCTACTGCACCAAAATCACATTGTTCAACCAGCCCTGTATGAATACATACTTAGGTTGTTTCCCATATTATACTATCATAAATAATCATGCAATAGAACTTGCTCATACATGTTGGCATTCTTTTCCAAGAATATCAGTAACGTTAAGTGCTAAATAATAGAAATGCTTGATCAAAGGTTATATTAATATTTGATAGATATTACCAAATTGTCCCTGTGCATCAACCATATGTGACTCCTTATACCCTTAATGACACCAGAAATGATAAACTGCTTTAATTTTTGCTAATGTATTAGGGGAAATTATATACCTAGTTGTTTTGCTTGCTTTATTTATTTACTTACTTTTTGTGAGACAGGGTCTCACTGTTGCCCAGGCTGGAGTGCAGTGTCATAATTTCAGTTCACTGCAGCCTTCACTTCCCAGGTTCAAGTGATCCTCCCACCTCTGTCTCCCAAGTAGCTGGGACCAGAGGTGCATGCTTCCATGCTCGGCTAATTTTTGTACTTTTTGTACAGATGCGGTTTCACCATGTTGCCCAGACTGGTCTCCAACTCCTGGGCTCAAGCAATCTGCCCGCCTCAGCCTCCCAAAGTGCTAGGATTACAGGCGTGAGCCACCACACCCAGCCTTGCTTTACACTTCTTGAACTATAAGTAAGGCTTAGTATCTTTCCACTGGCCATCTGTATTTTTTCATGGGAGCTATATATATTTCTATTATATTATTTTTCCTTTTCTTCCTTTTTTTTTTTTTTTTTTTGAGCTAGTGTATCACTCTGTTACCCGGGCTAGAGTGCAGTGGTGTGTTCATAGCTCATGGCAGCCTCAAACTCCCAGGCTCAAACAATCCTCCCACCTCAGCCTCCCAAATAGCTGGGACTACAGGCATGCACCCAGCTAATTTTTATTTATTTATTTATTTATTTATTTATTTATTTATTTATTTTTGTAGAGATGAGGTCTCACTATGTTGCCCAGGCTGGTCTTGAACTCCTGGGCTTAAGCAATCCTCCCACTTCGGCCTCCCAAATTGCTGCGATTATAGCCATGAGCCACCACATCTGGCCTATTTTTCTTTTTCTTATTGATTTGTATATACTCTTTGTAAATAAGCCTTTTGTTACATGTATTGCAAATAATTTCCTCTTTTTGCAAAGAAGTTTCTTATATTTATGAAAATACGTTTTTCATCCTTTCCTTCATGGCTTCTGTGTTTGTTCCTACTTAGAAAGGCTCTTCCAAGGCCAAGACTACGAATTAATTCTCTGATGCTTTCTCTTTGTAGTTTTGCAGTTTCATTTTTTAATATTTAAATCTTTAATCCTCTTAGAATTTATTTTGATGGGAGGAATGAGATAGTGATCCAGCTGTATTCTTTCCTAAATACTTACTCGGTCACATTTTTGAGTGAATTATCCACTGTGATACAAAATGCCGCCTTTCCCCTCTACTAAATCTTCCAGTGTATTCTGCACTTTGTCCACCGTTCCACTGAGCTGCCTAGCGCCTCTTCAGTTCCAGAATGCCTAAGGTTAATCCCCTGATTACTATTTTCAGAATTTTCCTGGTTACTCTAGAATATCTATTCTGCTAGGTCAGGATTTCTTAGCAGCAGTACTGTTGATATTTTTGGGCAGGACACTCTGCTGCAGGACGGTCCTGTACATCCTAGGATGTTTAGTATCTCTGGCTTCTACCCACTAGATGGCAGTAGCAGCCCCGAGTCATAACAGCCCAAAAAAACATCTCCAGACATTGCCAATTGTTCCCTGGGTTGGAACTGGAGGGGCAAAATCGTCCCCCATTGAGAACAACGGGTTTTAGATAAATTCCAGTTATTTTATTATGTTTCCACTCCCAAATTCCCACTGATATTATAATCAAGAGGAAAATAAATTCTTAGAATAATTCAGACATCCTTATTACATTTTGTATGTTGTACTAATTAAGTTTAATCTTAATTCTATTTAATTTTCCTATCTAAGAATCAATCACATATATGTTTTCACTTATTTATGTCTTCTTTGAAGGACATAAGACTTCTCCTTCAAAAGAGTTTTAAGATTTTTTTTTTTTTTTTTTTTTGAGACGGAGTTTCGCTCTGTCGCCCAGGCTGGAGTGCAGTGGCCGGATCTCAGCTCACTGCAAGCTCCGCCTCCCGGGTTCAGGCCATTCTCCTGCCTCAGCCTCCCGGGTAGCTGGGACTACAGGCGCCGCCACCTCGCCGGGCTAGTTTTTTGTAGCTTTTTTTAGTAGAGACGGGGTTTCACCGTGTTAGTCAGGATGGTCTCGATCTCCTGACCTCGTGATCCGCCCGTCTCGGCCTCCCAAAGTGCTGGGATTACAGGCTTGAGCCACCGCGCCCGGCCGATATTTTTATGTAGATGCTTACACTATTTATTTCTAAATATTTTGCCCTTTCATTCCTTTATAAATAGAATTGTTTCTTACATTATTATCTTTTCTAATTAGTCACTGATAAGAAAGCAATTGATGGCTGGCGTGGTGGCTCATGCCTGTAATCCCAACACTTTGGGAGGCCAAGAAGGGTGGATCACAAGGTCAGGAGATCAAGACCATCCTGGCTAACATGGTGAAACCCCATCTCTACTAAAAATACAAAAAAATTAGCTGGACGTGGTGGTGAGTGCCTGTAGTCCCAGCTACTCGGGAGGCTGAGGCAGGAGAATGGCGTGAACTCAGGAGGCAGAGCTTGCAGTGAGCCGAGATCCTGCCACTGCACTCCAGCCTGGGCTACAGAGTGAGACTCCATCTCAAAAAAAAAAAAAAAAAAGCTATTGAGATATTATAGTCTACAACTAGCCACATACCAAACTCTTATTGTCTCTAATAGAATTTAAGAAAATTCTAAGACACAATTTTCAGGAAATTCAAAGCATACAATGTTATTATCTGATCACAATCATCATTTTGCTCCCTCATTTCCAATATGTATGTGCTTCTATATCTCTCTTATCTTACTGCCTTGGTTAATATCTACAGAAAATTTTAGATGACAGTGGTGATAGTAAGCAACCTTGAATTACCTTTGACTTTAATGGGAATCGCTGGCTTTTGTTTGTGACACATACGTCATTAAAGATGTCTCTGCACATGTACAGTCTATCAAGAGCTTGTTGTTAAATCAGAAAGATTGTTAATTGTGTCAAATGTATGTTCTGCATCTATAGAGATAACTGTACAGTTTTTCTTCTTTGGCCTGTTAATATGGTATGATGGATTGTATTCCAAAATTTCTTAATATTCATCCATTCTTGGGTGGCATAAATTCACTTAGTTGTGATGTACACTACTGTTCTTTTAATGTATTGTTCAATCCTACGTGCTAATATTTTTATTTCAAATTTTTTTAATTTTTATTTATTTATTTATTTTTTTGAGATGGAGTCTTGCTCTGTCACCCAGGCTGGAGGGCAGTGGCATGATCTCGGCTCACTGCAACCTCCGCCTCCCAGGTTCAAGCGATTCTCCTGCCTCAGCCTCCTCAGTAGCTGGGATTACAGGCACCCGCCACCGTGCCCAACTAATTTGTGTATTTTTAGTAGAAATGGGGTTTCACCATGTTAGTTGGGCTAGTCTTGATCTCCTGACCTCGTGATCCACCTGCCTTGGCCTCCCAAAGTGCTGGGATAACTGGTGTGAGCCACCACGCCAAGCTGATCTCAAATTTTTATATTAGTATTTGAACATGGGATCAGTCTGTCTTTTTTTTTTCCTTTTCAACACTTTATATCGTTTATTAATGCAATATACATTAGATCTAAAATCTGCAGTTTCTAAGCACACCATGTTTAGATCTTTCAGATCCTTCTGCAGTTTTAGGTTATTTCTACAGAGGTACCTTTAAGTGAATGAATAACACATTCTATAATTCCTGAAAATATAGTACAGAGTGAAATGATTTAAATATAATTTAGGCACATGTTGATTATGAAACTAGATAATCGCTCAATACAATACTTCTCTGTCTTGAGAAAAATAATAAAGCAAAGAACATAATTCATTTCTGAAGTTGCTTTCCTTCACTTGTAAAGGTCTGATCTCCTCCCACTATGCATATGTACCCTTTACTGTTAAGGAAAGCTTTGCATATTTAGATATAGAAGAATAGGCTACATAAATACTAAAGATGTGTCATTCTCCCAAAGGAGACAAAAGTGGTTTTCAATGATTCCTTGCCTCATGTTGATGAGTCTGTAGAATTCAGAACCCTGTGAACACAGCTAATATCCCTGCTCTTAGGGTAGATGTAAGGACACCAGGTCATTGGTAGGGAAGTACAGGCCCTTCCTCTGCTGTTGCAGAGAGAAAATGACTCAAGAAAATTGGGCTAAAATTTGTTTAAAGAAAAAAACAGGCTGGGCGCCATGGCTCACGCCTGTAATCTCAGCACTTTGGGAGGCCAAGGCGGGCGGATCACAAGGTCAGGAGATCAAGACCATCCTGGCTAACATGGTGAAACCCTGCCTCTACTAAAAATACAAAAATTAGCTGGGTGTGGTGGTGTGCACCTATAGTCCCAGCTACTCGGGAGGCTGAGGCAGGAGAATCGCTTGAACCTGGCAGGCAGAGGTTGCAGTGAGCCGAGATCACACCACTGCACTCCAGCCTGGCAACAGAGTGATATTCCGTCTCAAAAAACAAAAACAAAAAATCAAAAAATGTAAGTAAAAGAATCATAGGTGCTGACTGATTGGTATTACCTCTTGGACCAGCCAAATACCTTTATTTTTACTTTCTATATATACATATATATTTTGGTGGCTGTAATCAAATGTATGTTTAAAATTCCTCATTCCCCACTGTAGGGTTCTAGCTGCAATTATACTACATTGGCTTTTAACAGGCACCTCTACCATATTCATTGATATTGTGTAAGCTTTGATTGCAGTAGATCTGGATTTAATATCTATTTCTAAGCTGGCCCTATGTAAACTATTTGGTATTTGAATTAAATGAATATTAATGATGCACCTTGGCTTTTTGGTTTTGAAGTATCTTCCTATGCTTGTGCTGATTGTATGAGAAAACTAGGCTAATAGTGTGAATAGACAGAATTGCTTGGTCTGGTGTTGAGTGGAACTTGCTAGAATAAAATTCTGAGAAATGCTCATTTATAAGTGTTGTAGTGATAGGTAAGTTCTTCCTCCATCCAGAGTTCCACTGTACCTTTGGAATGACAGTGATGTACAATGATGTCTTTCTTTCCACTCTGTCTCAATCAGTAAGAACTGGATATTACTTTAACTTAGCTAGTGTTTTGTCCTAAAAAGTAAACATTATAAAAATGAACCTGAAAAGAGTCTTAGCAAGTCTGAGCTCACCATATTCATATGGTGTGACAGGTATTTAAAGAGGGAGGCATCACTAAAGCTATTTATAAGCCTGAACAACCTTTTCAAAGTTTTCATAAAGTTTTTACAATTTAAATATCCATACTACATCTAGGTATTCAATAAATATAATCACATATGTTGTGCTTTCCATAAATTAAAATCCTCAAATGCACCTCAAACCAAGATGCTATTTCTACATCATGCCTATTTAAGAGCAAATATAATATATACTATTCCTGGTCATAAAACCAGATAAACACCCCTACCGCATTCAAAAGGCAACAATATCTAGTTTCCCTACATCTATTAAATGAGTGCTTTTCTGTTAAAAATCAGAATATAAGCCAGGTGTGGTAGCTTATGCCTATAATCCCAGCACTTTGGGAGGCCGAGGCAGGTGGATCACAATGTCAAGAGATCAAGACCATCCTGGCTAACACGCTGAAACCCCGTCCCTACTAAAAATACAAAAAAATCAGCGAGGCGTGGTGGCGGGCACCTGTAGTCCCAGCTACTAGGGAGTCTGATGCAGGAGAATGGCATGAACCCGGGAGGCGGAGCTTGCAGTAAGCTGAGATCATGCCACTGCACTCTAGCCTGGGAGACAGAGTAAGACTCCATCTCAAAAAAAAAAATAAGAATATGGAAAAAAAATCAATTTTTTGCCCTATGCACCACTGAGAACAAGCATAATCCTCTAAATGTTTTTTTTTTTTTTAATTTCCTTAGTGTTATTTCTTCTAGACAACTGAGAGGGTGGAGAAAGAAAAGTGATAAGGAAAACATTTTCATCTTGTACATCTTCCTCTGGCCCCTAAAATTCTCATATGACACTTTGTGACATGTGTAGTGGTGTCAGCATCTCTTCAAATCTAGCTCCCTTCATGTTGGACCCTCTCCTTGGCTTCTTGAAGATCACACCCAAGACAGATCACAATTCTCTAAATCAGTTCCTGCCAGAGTTGCTCCTCTGAGGTTACAGTTCTTCAACGTTGCATTTTTTAAGGTAGCCACTCTCAGGTTAATTCCTGTCACGTGACTTTCTTCCATATCCCCACCTTTGAGGTTAGCACCTTCTAAATTGGCTTTAAGACCAGAAGGATCAGCCAGGCGCAGTGGCTCACGCCTGTAATCCCAGCACTTTGGGAGGCTGAGGCGGGCGGCTCACAAGGTCAGGAGATCGAGACCACGGTGAAACCCCGTCTCTACTAAAAATACAAAAAAATTAGCCGGGCGCGGTGGCGGGCGCCTGTAGTCCCAGCTACTAGGGAGGCTGAGGCAGGAGAATGGCGTGAACCCAGGAGGCGGCGCTTGCAGTGAGCCAAGATCGCGCCACTGCACTCCAGCCTGGTGGACAGAGTGAGACTCCGTCTCAAAAAAAAAAAAAAGACCAGAAGGATCCTCAAAATTACACAGTTTCAGGGATGCTCCTTCTACATTAGAACAGAGTATCTTGACTCCCTGGAGATTTGCACAGTCAAGCACTGATCCAGGGAGATCAGCTTGTTCAAGACTTAAACAGCAAAGATTTGCATGTGCAACACTGCAGCAGCTTAAATTGGCTGTTTTGAAGTTAATGTATCGAAGGTCCAAACGAGAAAGATCAGCACCACTTAAGTTCAAACCCTGGCATCGCAGTTCTGACTTGGTTGGAGTTGCTAGCAAAAATCAGACAAATTCCTTTCGGGATATTGTAAATGATCCTCCGGTGGTTGAGAATTCTTTATTGCCACTTCTAGGTGTTCAATCAATGAGTAAATACCAAAAAATCTTGCTTCTTCTAACACATCCAATAAATGAATGCCATCATTTACAATAAGTTATCCATGACGCAAGTAGTTCAAAATGGGTTCAAAGTACTCAGGACTTCGGTCAATTAAGAAAGCTCCTCTATGATCTTGCTTATTTCCCAGACACCTTTGTCCTTAAACACATGGGCCAGCATACTGTCAGGGTCTTTATTCGCTAAAGTGCTCTGTGTGGTTGTAAAGTACCGCCCTCCAACATTTAATGTTAGCCAGTCTGTGTGGAATCCTGACAATCCCTCATGTGGCTTAGAATCTGTGTGAGGATCAATAAATGGCTCTCCTCCACACACAAAATATCATCATCCCTGATCAAAGCAATATCATCAATCAGCCCACCTTTCCCATTATATACACTGGTGGCTTTTATGCTGAGTTTACTGCTGACCACAGAAAGCAAATCAGATAAAGTTCCATACACAGCAACCACCTTTCTGTTCTTAGGGCTGCCGTTCAGGAACACTGTGACCCACCTCATCGTGCTGCCCCCGCTGGGTCCTGAGTGAACTGCCACTCTCCCACCTGGTCCTCCTCCCACCTTTTTCTCCTCCCACCCTTTTCCTCCCTCTATCCGCTGGGATTCACCTCCCTTCGCCACCTTCCTGCACCTGGGGACACACCACACTCACCACATCCGGGACTCGGCTGGTCCTCCTTCCCACCCTGCCCCTAGGCTCCTCCCAGTCTGTCTTTTTTTGAGTGGGGCTTTATTAACTTTTGGAATCAGTGTTAGGCTGGCTTGATAAAAATAAATGGTACTTTTGTTTACCGTATTTTAAAAACCAAGTGTGTGTGTGTATGTTTAGTACAATATCAGTGTTTACAATGGTAAAGCCATTATATAGAAAAACCAGGCGATTCCCCTTATATCCAATAAAAGAAAGCCACATATAGTCTTCACAGATTCAACTTTTTGAAAACCGAATAAATTAAAATATACCTTTTGAGATCTAGCCTGAATGTGACTTTTATGAAAAAAGCACAAAAATTATAAGTGTACTACCCTTCAACACATTAAAAATTAATAATGATGTATTTCAGTTATTTTTCCCATCTTAGACAATGTAGCAATACACTGAGGGCTGCACTGTAAGAGTTAGACCATGAAAGCTTAGAGTTATTATCTATATGCGCAAAGAGAAAATTAAACAAATTCTTTGATATTGCATGTTTCACATGCTCTGAACTCAAATAAAATGATTGAAAAACCTTTTCGGATTCTCAAAAAATGAGTAACACTGAGAAGGTTCACAGCTTCCAGCTGCCACTGCCATCCAAGTCACTCTGAGCAGCCTTCCACAGCTGCTGGGCGAGGCTCTTGCCAGCTTTCCATAGGGTTCAGTACAAATATTAGACATCCACCTCTGCAACGGATTGACAGGGTTCATTTATTTCTCTAATGCATTCTGCATCCAGACAGCCTCACAACATACACCGCCCTGCCTGCATGTCAGGATTTCACACACGCATGGTAACAAATGGACCTCTGGAGGGACCAAAGAAACCACAGCACACCCAGTTACCTTTTGTTTCTCATCGGTCTCCCCACTCTAGATGTAAACTCCCTGTGGGCAGTGACATCATCTGCCTAAAACAGGTCCGGCACAGGGTAAGTGGTCAAGAAATACCTGACGAGGGAAGGACTGGATGGGTCATGGGTCACTGAAGTGCTTCCATGTGGCCAGGACTGAAGGCCTGCCGGGTCCCGCCTGCCCGGTCCCTCCTACCTGTGCCGCTCCTCAGGCGGCTCTCCGCGAGCTCTGAGATGGCTCCGGCAGTGGCGGTCTTCTTCAGGCAAGCCACCCCCGATGCAGTGGTACTTCCTGGCTTGTTGAGCGTGTCCT
>NW_022325889.1:59027-59456 GCF_002776525.5 Piliocolobus tephrosceles | reverse complement strand
AGTGAAAAGTTTTGCTCCTGCCCCTTTGCCCAACCACCAAGTTCACCCACCAGTGGCGGGGAATGTGGTATCTTTCTAGAGCTATTCAGTGTGTCTGGAAGCAAAGGGATATCCTCTTACCTTTCTGTACACAAATAGTAACATAAATGGACACACCATTCTGCACTTGCGCGTTTTCTCTTTTCAGTGTATTTCAGTGTATTTTGGAGATCATTCCTATCATTCCATAAAGAGCCTCCTCGTCTGGTTCCCATCTCTCTGGCACTTGTTTTATGATTTCTCAGTGGTTACTGGTAGCAGTTCATAGCCTCATTCACAAGTTATCTCAGTGAATCTTCACAGTGTTTGGGTTTTAATTTCCCTGGGCCAGGATATTTACATTCATGAGATGGTTTCCTTGGACTTTAGTTCCTCCCACTAAGGTTTGAG
>NW_022325889.1:0-34027 GCF_002776525.5 Piliocolobus tephrosceles | reverse complement strand
TGCCCAGGCTGGAGTGCAGTGGCACGATCTTGGCTCACTGCAACCTCTGCCTCCCGGGTTCAAGCGATTCTCATACCTCAGCCTCCTGTGTAGCTGGGATTACAGGTGCATGCCACCAAGCTCAGCTAATGTTTGTATTTTTACTAGAGATGGGTTTTTGGCATATTGATCAGGCTGGTCTCGAACTCCTGACCTCAAATGATCCACCCCTCAGCCTCCCAAAGTATTAGGATTATAGGCGTGAGCCACTGCACTCAGCCCTTTATTTTATTTTTCTGCAACAGGGTCTGACTCTGTTGCCCAGGCTGGAGTGCAGTGGTGCAATCGTGGCTCACTGCAGCCTAGAACTCCTGGGCTCAAGCAGCCCTCCCATCCCAGCCTCCTGCGTAGCTGGGGACTACAGGTGGGCGCCTTCACACCCAGCTAAATTTTGTTTGTAGAGATGGGGTGTCACTATGTTGCCCAGGCTGATGTTGAACTCATGTTCAATCAGTCTTCCTGCCTTAGCCTCCCAAAGTGCTGGGATTACAAGCATGAGCCACCAGGCCTAGCCTGAGTCTTAATTTTTTTTTTTTTTTTTTTTTTTAGAGTTTCCATATACTCCCTGCCCCCACACATGTACAGCCTCTCCCATTCTCAACATCCCCCACCAGAGTGGTACATTTACGTGACAGATCATTATCACCCAAAGTCCATAGTTCAAGTTTGGCTTTACTTTTGGTTTTATACATTCTGTAGGTTTGAATGAATGTATAATGCCATGTATCTGCAATTGTAATGTCACACAGAATAGTTTCACTGCCCCCAAAATCCTCTGTGCTCTGCCCTTTCGTCCTTCCCTCATCCCTAGCCCCTGGAAGCCACTGATCTTTTTACTGTCCCATAGTTTTGCCTTTCCTGGACTGTCATATAGTTGGAATCACACAGTATGTGGACTCTTTAAATTGGCTTCTTTCACTTAGTAATACACATTTAAGGTTCCTCCATGTCTTTTCATGAGTTGATAGTTCATTTCTTTCTAGCACTGAATAATATTCCATTTTGTGGATATACCACAGTTTATTGATCCATTCCCCTACTGAAGGACATATTGGTTGCTTTCAAGTCTTGGCAATTATGAATAAAGCTGCTATAAATATTCGTGAAGCTTTGCTTTAAGATGACATGGTTTTTTCTCCCCAAGTTACCATCGCTTATTAACCAGTTCTTTTTTGGTCAAAATTAAATTTTTCCATTTTTGGCTCCAACTAGTAAAAATAGGACCAGATTTTGACTTAATAGATGAAAGAATATTCTGGTTAGCTGCAGAAATTTAGAGACAAGCATGTTGCTCCAGGAAGTAAGGAACTCCATGTGATTGCTAGAGAGGTACTCATTCTCTGCACGTGGAGGAGCTGTGGAGTGACAGGATCGAAGACTTTCATCAGGGTCCTTTCTAACCCTGAAGGGGTTGCTATTAAGGTCAAAGACCTGTTCTTGGCTATGTTTTCTTGTATCCTCCCATGTGGGAAGCTCTATTCCAGGCCCTTGGGTTACAAGATAGACAAAGTCCCTCATGATTCCCAAGCCTGCATCTGTGGTCCCAGCTTGCCGCTTGTACTCCAGAAACACTCCTCCCACTGTTTGCTGAAAATGCCTGGGGAATGTTCTGCATGTGTACTCATTCATTCCTTCAATACATATTTAGTGTCTACGGTGTTCCAGGCATCTTTCTGGGTGCTAGGGATGCAACAGTTAACAACAACAAAAGTCCCTGCTCTCATGGATTTTACATTTCATTCTCAACATGTTACTTAACCAAACCCATCATCCTCATTTCATCATAGAGTTGTTTAACTGCTTCCTCTAGCGTCTGGCTTTGTCCTAACCGAAGTGGCATTTCTCAGCCCCCCAGATACATTCTAGTGTTATCTTTATTAACTTGCTTTCTCTCAACATGTAATTGTCATTTACAGTTGCATCTTACACTTCTTTTTATTTCTTTTTTTTTTTTTTTTTTTGAGATGAAGTCTCGCTCTTGTCTCCAGGCTAGGGTGCAATGGTGTGATCTCAGCTCACTGCAACCTCCGCCTCCCCAGTTCAAGCGATACTCTGGCCTCAGCCTACTGAATAGCTGGGATGACAGGCGCCTGTCACCATTCCCGGCTAATTTTTTATATTTTTAGTAGAGATGGGGTTTCACTATGTTGGCCAGGCTGGTCTTGAACTCCTGACCTTGTGATCCACCTGCCTCGGCCTCCCAAAGTGCTGGGATTACAGTTGTGAGCCACCACACCTGGCCCACTTCTTTTTATTTCTTTTGCATTCCCCTGACTTCATCCAATACAGCATCTCTCACCTAAAGCACAGTGGCTTCCTAACTTGAGTTGAACCCAACTCACTGGACCTGCTGGCTGCTCATTCGGCAAGCAGGCACCTCCTGAGTATGGGCGATGATGTCCCCTTTATCTCCTCTCATTCAAAGACCATGTCTTTGCAAGCTCGCCAGGCTCCCCCAGGCTTCAGTCATGCTAATTGATTCAGAGCGAGGACACGGCTCTTTTGGGGTTGGAAATAATACATCAAGTCTTGAAGGCTTATCTGCTCGTCTCCCTTGACTTTTTCAAGATGATAACTTTATTGATGATAATTTACATACCATAAAATCCACCCATTTACAGTGTGCAATCCAATGAATTTTAGTAAATTGACTGAGTTACAACCATCACCACAGATGAATTTTAAAACATTCCTGTCACTCCAGAAATACCCCCTGCTGCTGTTTCCGGTCAATATCTGTTTCTACCACCAGCTCCAGGCAACCACTAATCTGCTTTTTATCTGTATAGCTCCTCCCTTGACTCTCCCCGCCACTTCCTCAGAATTGGAGTGCTTTCTGGACTAATGTGTGTGCTATTTGCCTAAGGAACTTTTCTTCCAATTCAGTTACATAGCTTTGTGATCTTCCCTTTCACTCATTCTCCCCACGTTCAAGTTTCTCTTGGTTTTCTTTGTCGTGTGAACCTAGTCTCTGTTCACTGAGTCGGCCTTTGGCTTATTAAGAAAACTGAGTTTTTCCCCTCCTTTAGAATGTGGAAATCTTGAATAATGTAATGTACCAATATTGTAGTGTCATGTACAAACCAGATGCTGAACATTATTGACTGAATAAAGGAATCTGAGCCCTGCTAAGGCATGGGAAATCTTGTCTTGTGTTATATTCAGCATAGCGCCTGTAAAGTCACTAAATTGTTATTTTTGGTAATAAATACTTTTTATTTTTTGGTAAGGAAAATGACATTGTTTTTATTAAAATGATTCATGCTTGATAGCTTAAAGAGTGCAAACAAAGTAATACCTTAAAAAGAAAAGTAGAATATGATCCAGTATTTCCACTTCTGGTTATATACCCAAAATAATTGAAAGCAGGGACTTGAAAAGATATTTGTGCACCCATGTTCTTCGCAGCATTTTTTGCAACAATTACAAGGTGGAAGCAACCCAAGTGTCCATCAACAGATGCGTGGATCAACCCAATGTGGTCTATACATACAACAGAACGTCAGGCAGCCTTAAAAAGAAAGAATTTCTGACACGCACTACAGCATGTGCTACCTCAAAGACATTATGCTGAGGAAAAGGACAAACACTGTGATTCCGATGAGGGACCTAGAGTCACCAAATCCCTAGAGACAGAAAGCTGAATGGTGATTGCCAGCGGCTGGGGGAGGAGGGAATAGGGAGTGATTGTTTTCTGGGTACCAAGTTTCAGTTGTGCAAGATGAAAAGAGTTCGGACATGGGGGTGGCGATGGCTGTACAACACTGTGAATGTACTTAACACCTCTGGACTGTACACTAAAACTAGTTGAGATGCCAGCCTGGCTGACACAGTGAAATGCTATCCTAATTTAAAAAAACAAAAATTAGCCAGGCGTGGTGGCACGTGCCTGTAGTCACAGCTACTCGGGAGGCTAAGGCAGGAGAATCACTTAAACCTGGGAGGTGGAGGTTTCAGTGAGCTGAGATCGCGGCACTGTACTCTAGCCTTGGTTGACAGAGTGAAACCCTGTCTCAAAAAAAAATTAATAATAATTGAAATGGTCAGTTTTATGTTATATGTATTTTACCACAATTAAAAAATAAAAATAATAAAGGGAATAACAGAACAAGAACAAAGAAGTAAGTTAAAGTACTATGTGAAACACCACATCTTAGAAACAACCAGTGTTTTCCACAAGAATATTCTTTATAGGAAAAAAAAAAAAAAAAAGCGTGGGCAACATGGCAAAACCCAATCTCTTCCAAAAATACAAAACTTTAACCAACCGTGGTGGTATGTTCCTGTGGTCCCAGCTACTCAGGAGGCTGAGGCAGGAGGATTGCTTGAGTCCAGGAAGTTGAGGCTGTACTGAGCTGTGATGGCACCACTGCACTCCAGCCTAGGTGACAGAGCAAGACCAAGTTTCAAAAAAAAAAAAAAAAAAAGTCTGGGTGTGGTGGCTCATGCCTGTCATCCCAGCACTTTGACAGGCTGAGGTGGGCAGATCCCTTGAGGTCAGGTGTTTGAAACCACCCTGGCCAACATGGTGAAAGCCTGTCTCTACTAAAAATACAAAATTTAGCTGGGCATGGTGGTGCGTGCCTGTAATCCCAGCTACTCTGGAGGCTGAGGTACGAGAATAGCTTGAACCTGGAGGTGGAGGTTGAGCCACTGCACTGTAGCCTGGGCAACAGAGTAAGATTCTGCCTCAAAAAAAAAAAAAAAACAAAACAAAAAAAAACAGTGTTAAACTATGGGGATGGTTTTCTTTTCTTTTCTTCTTTTTTTTTTTTTTGAGACGGAGTCTCGCTTTATTGGCTAAGCTGGAGTGCAGTGGCACGATGTCAGCTCATGCAAGCTCTGCCTCCCGGGTTCACACCATTCTCCTGCCTCAGCCTCTGGAGTAGCTGGGACTACAGGCGCCTGCCATCATGCCTGGCTAATTTTTTTTTTGTATTTTTTTTTTTAATAGGAGCGGGATTTTACTGTGTTAGGCGGGATGGTCTCCATCTTCTGACCTCGTGATCTGCCCAGCTTGGCCTCCCAAAGTGCTGGGATTACAGGCGTGAGCCACCGCGCCCGGCCCCTATGGGGATAGTTTTCTAAGCATCTCTTTCAGCGGTGATACCATTGTAACGACAAGTACCAGTACAGGTTTAGAGTAGGGGGAATCCAGCCAGAGTCCTTGAGAGGAGGCCTGCAGCAGGGGCGGGGGCTGATCACGCGAGGCAGGAAAGCTGTCTGTACCTGCAGCAGTGAGTGCCTGATAGGCCTGTGGGGCGGCTTCAGTGCCCACCACAGGGCGTGGGGGAGCCCAGGCAACAGGGAGCTTCCTTCTGCCATTGAGTGGAGGGAGGTGCCTAGGCTGCTGAGGTTGAGCTTACAAGGGGGTTCTGTAGAGGAGAGAACATAAAGAGCGCACGATGTGAGTTCACTGAGAGTCCTCGCTTTGAGAAAAGGTGACACACTCCTGGGACTCCCAGAAACACTGGGGGAACTCTGCAGTGGGGACGATGGTTAAGTCATAGTAGTAAATGACTAGAGCCAGAAAAATATTATTTAATACAGTTTTTTCTTTCTCTTTCTCTTTTTCTTTTTTTTTTTTGAGGCAGGGTCTCTTTCTGTCACCCAGGCTGGAGTACAGTGGTGTGATCACAGCTCACTGCTGCCTTGACCTCCTGGGCTCAAGTGATTCTCCTGCCTCAGCCTCCCAAGTAGCTGGGACTACAGGTGCATACCATCGTGCTCGGCTAATTTTTTAACTTTTTGTAGAGATGGGGTCTTCCTATCTTGCCCAGGCTGGTCTTGAACTACTGAGCTCAAGCGATCCTCCTGCCTTGCCTCCCAAAGTGCTGGGATTGCAGGTGTGAGCCACCATGCCCAGCCAGTACTATTAACATGACCCCATTTGTACCCCTAGATTTGTTGGTCTAGGGAAACATGAGACACACAAAATATATAGGAAGGCATTCAGCCTATGCTTTTCCTTTATATATAAGTGAACTTCAAAATCTTGAAGGCCAGTGATGACTTTGATTTTTCTTTTTTAGCAATAGAGTTTTGCTGTGTTGCTTAGGCTAGACTGGAGCTCCTGGGCTCAGGCAGTCCTCCTGCCTCAGCCTCCCAAATAGCTGGGGCTACTGGCATGCATTACTATGCCTGGCTCAATGAAGGTTTTTTATGTTTGTACCAAGCTCTCAAAGAAAGCAGTGGACAGATAATAGAGGTGTCACAGGCTAGGAGGATGGATCACCTAATGAATCAGTGGCTGAGACAAGTACAGAGGTTTTTTTGTGTATAGTTTTATAGTGATTGATATCAGTCTTTCATTTAGATTATAACAAAGTTATTCATATTTAAGTTAAGCCCTATTAAGGATAAAAACATATTCTAATTCAAGAAGGATTCTCAAGATTCTCTCCTTAAAGATACTCCATATTTTATAGTTTCCTATTGTAAGAAACTGTTTTCTCTGAATCCTGAAATGTTGATTTCTCTTTGAAGATTCTGTGTCCAGCTTCTACTGGAGACAAAGTGGTTTAGTGTAGGAAGAATGAGTGCTTCGGTGGCAACAGACCTGCATTAAATTTCAGCTCCCTACTTTTAATCTATATGACCTTGGGCAAGATAGCCTAATCGCTCTGAACCCTGGTCTCTTGCTTGTAAGTAGAGAAAAAGAATGGCTACTGGGTCAGACCGCACCTGATCTGCTGGACTGTAACACTCAGGAAGTGTGCCATGTGCATAACAGAACAGAAAGTAGGTAACTCAGACGGTGTTTAATTCAGGGGTTCAGCATGCCAAAAAGGATGCAGGTTCTTTCCATCTTTTTGGTCAACCACCCTGAGTGTGCTGGCCTGGCCCTCTGGCCAGCTCCCCTCATCATCACAAGATAACTGCTAGAGTTCTGGCAACCTCAAACAGAGGACAGAGTCCCATGGAAGAAGAGGGTTTCAGCATTTCTTTAAGAACAAGAGAACTTTCCCCAGCCCTCCTCCCAGCAGATCTGTCTTCAAATGTTGTTGGCCAGAACTGGGTCTCATAGCATCCTTGACCTAGTCACTAGCAAGGAAAATGGAATCACCAGGATTAACGTAGGCTGTGCATGAAGGATCCACTCCTCAGCTAAGAACAGGCCACCTTCTCTCAGGGCCAGCTGCCTGGCAGGAAGGAAGGAAGATGTGGGAAACGGCTGACAGGCAGGTAGTCCACAGAGACTGCCACACCTGTTTTGTGGTGTTAATTTAAGCTCAAGTTTATTATTTGTATCAGGAATGTTTAAAAAATCATTGGGCTTTATTTTTTAGAGCTATTGTAGGTTTATAGAAAAATTAGTGGAAAGTATAGTAAGTTTCCATATATACCCCCTAACCATCACCTCCAAATTCCCAGGTTACTAACTTCTTGCATTAGGGTGATACATTTCTTAGAATTGATGAGCCAGCCTAGATACATTATTAATAACTGAAGTCCATAGTTTATGTTAGGGTTCACTTTTGGTGTTGTACATTCTATAAGTTTTGACATGTATCCACCATTATAGAGTCATACAGAGTAGTTTCCCTGCCCTAAAAATCTCCTGTGCTCCACCCATTCATCCTTCCTCCTAAGCACCTGGCAACCACTGATCTTACTGTCTCTACAGTTTTGCTTTTTTGTCAGATAGCTGGAATGATACAGTGTGTGGCCTTTTCAGACCGGCTTCTTTCACTGAGCAATATGCATTTAAGGCTCCTCCATGTCTTTTTGTGTCTTGATCATTTCTTTTTAGTGCTGAATAATATTCCATTTTATGGATGTACCACAGTTTATCATTCAACTATTGAAGGATATTTTTGTTGCTTCCAAGTTTTGGCAATTATGAATAAAACTGCTATAAACGTTAATGTGCAGATTTTTGTGTAGACCTAAGTTTTCAGCTCATTTGGGTAAATACCAGGAAGCTCAATTGCTGGATCTTATGATAAGAATATGTTTAGTTTTGTAAGAAACTGATGCTGGGCACAGTGGTTCATGCCTGTAATCCAGGAACTTTGGGAGGCGGAGGCAGGCAGATCACGAGGTCATAAGTTCAAGACTAGCCTGGCCAACATGGCGAAACCCTGTCTCTACTAAAAATAGAAAAAATTAGCTGGGCGTGGTGGCGGGTGCCTGTAATCCCAGCTACTCGGTAGGCTGAGGCAGGATAATTGCTTGAACTGGGGAGGCAGAGGTTGCAATGAGCTGAGATTGCACCACTGCACTCCAGCCTGGGCAATAAGAGTGAAACTCCATCTCAAAAAACAAAACAAAATGAAACAAAACAAAACAAAACTGACCAACTGTCTTTCAAAGTGGTTGTACCATTTTGCATTTCCACCAGCAATGAATGAGAGTTTCTGTTGTTCTGCATCCTTGCCAGCATTTGGTGGTGTCAGTCTTTTGGATTTTCACCATTCTAATAGGTGCATAATAGTATGGATCGTGCTTTTTTTTTTTTTTTTTTTTTTTTTTTTGTTGGGGGTTTTGGTTTTTTTCCTGTGGCCCAGGCTAGAGTGCAGTGGCATGATCTTGGCTCACTGCAAGCTCTGCCTCCCGGGTTCAAGTGATTCTCCTGCCTCAGCCTCCTGAGTAGCTGGGATTACAGACATGTACCACCATACCCGGCTAATTTTGTATTTTTAGTAAAGACAGGGTTTCTCCATGTTGGTCAGGCTGGTCTTGAACTCCAACCTCAGGTGATATGCCTGCCTTGGCCTCCCAAAGTGCTGGGGTTACAGGTATGAGCCACCGTGCCTGGCTATGGATCGTGATTTAAAAAAAAAGTACTGGCACAAGGAAATTTGAATTCTGGCTATTTGGTAACAAATTATTGCTAATACTTTTTAGTTTAGATAATGGAATCGTGTGTGTGTATGTGTGTGTGTGTGTTTAAAGGGTTCTTATCTTTAGAAATCCATGCTGAAATATTTACCAATGATATAGGATGTCTTGGATTTGCTTCAAAATAATTGAAGCTAGAGGAAGAAGTGGGTGATAGATGAAAAAAATTGGCTCTGAGTTGGAAACTATTGAAACTGAGTTGAGAGGCACATGGAGGGCCATTATATTAGTTCTCTTTAGTTTTGTATATGTTGCAGTTTTTCATAAAAGGTTTTACTAATTAAAGTTTAATCATGTATTATTTAAAAATGATGGAGACAGGGTGCAAGGGCTCATGCCTGTAATTCCAACACTTCAGGAGGCCAACTAGGAAAAATTGCTGGAGGCCTGGAGTTCAAGGCCAGTCTGGGCAACATAGTGAGACCCCGTCTTTACAAAAAATTTTAAAAAATTAGTTGGGTATGATGACATGAGGCTATAATCCCATCTACTTGGGAGGGAGGCTGAGGTGGGAGGATCATTTGAGCCCAGGAGTTTGAGACTACAGTGAGCAATAATCATGCCACTGCATTCAAGCCTGGGCAACAGAGCAAGACTCTGTCTCAAAACAAGAAAAAAGACAGACACTTTGGTGTTTAGTAAAAATTAGGAACTGTCTTCTGGTCCCACCTTCTGCTTAAGTTTATTTCTTAACAGTATTCTGAGGAATAAATGAATATTTGTTGAATATATATATATATATATATTAGAGTTTATTATTCAAGGAATCTTCCTAGAAACTGAAGATTTTTGGTAATATGATAAATTGTACTTGAAATTATTATTTTTAGAGATAGGGTCTCACTCTGTGGCCCAGGCTGGAGTATGGTAGTACAATCATAGCTCACTGCAACCTAGAACTCCTGGGCTCAAGTGGTTCTCCCACCTCAGCCTCCCGAGTAAGTGGGACTACAGGTGCACACTACCACACTTGGCTAATTTTTTATTTTTCCTAGAGATAGGGTTTTGTGCTGTTTCCCAGGCTGAATTTTCCTTTAAATTATTTTAACATTTATGTATTTTTCCAAATAAATGTATTTTTAACTCAAAAGCAAAATGCAGTACATGTGCACTAGAAAAAAATAAAAATAAATATGGACAAGCAATAAAAGAACTTATATAAAGGATATCACAGTCTTGCTTACTCAGAGAGGGCCACTTTCAATCAGTGCCTTGAGGTATAATTTTTGAAAACCTTTCCTTCTTATCCAGGTATCTGTGTCTATATAGTTTTTGTTTACGTACAACAATTTAGAATTATATTCTTTTTTTTTTTTTGAGACAGAGTGTCACTCTTGTTGCCCAGGTTGGAGTGCAATGGCATGATCTCAGCTCACTGCAACCTCTGCCTCCCAGGTTTAAGCGATTCTCCTGCCTCAGGCTCCCAAGTAGCTGAGATTACAGGCGCCTGCAAGCCCAGCTATTTTTTTTGTATTTTTAATAGAGATGGGGTTTCACCATGTTGGCCAGACTGGTCTCGAACTCCTGACCTCAGGCAATCCCGCCTGCCTCGGCCTCCCAAAGTGCTGGGATTACAGGGGTAGGCCACCGTGCCCAGCGAATTATATTCTTAACATATGTGTTGTTTTGCTTTGTAACTTAATATCTCTGACACATTGCTTTAGAGACTGCATAGGAAGTCATCATATAGCTGTATTACATTTTATTAAACTTGGACATTTGTGTTGAACATTGTAGGTTTTTCCAGCTTTTTGCTATTACAAAAAGAAAGGAGGCAATGTGCAGTTGTTAAGAGCACAAACATTGGAGTTAAATATGGCATGGTTTCTCTGCAGAAAAGGGTGAATGTAGCAGGCCTGGGATTGCTGTCCTTAGAAAGGCTGCTTCCAAGGTTGGCACTTGACTGGTGTCAGGGAACTTGGATTTCAGAAGGGTTCCCACCACCCTAATTGGTAAGAGTGGCTCACTGCATAAACTGTGCAAACACTGTAGTTTATGCTGAACTCCTGTTTTCCTTCCAGGAGCCTATGTGATCCCTGGTAAAAACCCTGGGTGCTAAGTCTAGTGAATTTCCCTGGCAGACCACATTTCACACGTGTTGTCACAGCTCATTGCTGGAAGAATTAAGCACACCCCGAATGACTTCACTGGGAGAAAATTTATGGAAGCTTGCACCTAGTTTCCTCTGGACTTGGTCTTGCAGACCTTTTCCCTTTCTTTGTATCCCTTTGCTGTAATCTATCATGGCTCTGAGTACAACTGTGTGCTGAGTCTTGCGAGTCCTTCCAGTGAATCCCCAAACCTTGGGGTGGACTTGGGGACACAGGTTCAAATCCTGGTTCTGCTGCTTTCTAGCAGAGTAAACTTAAGCAAGTTACTCACCCTGTCAGTCATTTTCTAATATTTAATTTGAGCTAAAAAAACAGTTTTGTTTTATAAATCAAAATATATGTTGTACTTAGAATAGTGCCTGGCATGTAATTATTTCTCAACAAATGTTTAGAATTATCTTGCAAGCTAGATGGTTGTGTATATTTGTAACTATTTCTTTTTTTCTTTTCTCTCTCTTTTTTTTTTTTTTTTTGAGACAGAGTCTCACTCTGTTCCCCAGGCTGGAGTGTAGTGGTGCAATCTTGGCTCATCACAACCTCCACCTCCCAGGTTCAAGTGATTTTTCTGCCTCAGCCTCCCAAGTAGCTGGGATCATCCCAGCACTTTGGGAGGCCGAGGCGGGCAGATCACCTGAGGTCGGGAGTTTGAGACCAGCCTGACCAACACGGAGAAACCCTGTCTCTACTAAAAATACGAAACTAGCCCGGCGTAGTGGCGCATGCCTGTAATCCCAGCTACTTGGGAGGTTGAGGCAGGAGAGTTGCTTGAACCTAGGAGGCGGAGGTTGTGGTGAGCTGAGATCGCGCCACTGCACTCCAGCCCGCACAACAAGAGTGAAACTCCATCTCCAAAAATAAAAAAGAAAGTGCTGGGATTACAGGTTTGAGCCACTGTGCCTGGCCTGTAACTATTTCTTTTGAATAAATTTCTATAAGAATAACTGCTGAGATTAAGGATATGTACTTTTTTTTATGTGTTCTGGTCATAGTAGTAAAATATATTTATTAAGACATTAGAGATATTTGGTATAAAAAAAGTCTTTCCTAATTCTATATTTCAGATATAGTTATTTCTAATAATTTGCTATATACATGTCAAAATTTGTTTCTACACATATTAATATGGACAGTAGAATATAGAAATTTTTAATAAAATGGGACCACATACATATTATTTTATTGTTTATGCCTATATATAAGGGATGCTTATATTCAGTGAAAATCCATAAAAACCTTTTTGTCTTCCTTAAAACATTTAGATTATAGGTGTAGTAGAAAATATATAATTATAATGTCCAAGTTGTCACCTTAGTTATACCTTTACATTTGAAATTACATACTATAGAAATACAGTAATTTAGAAATTGCAGACAGTCCCTGACTTATGATGGTTTGACTTAGGATTTTTTGACTTTGTGATGGTACAAAAGCTATACTGTACTTCAAATTTTGAATTTTGATCTTTTACCAGGCTAGTGATATGTGGAGCTACACTTTCTCGTGATGCTGGACAGTGGTTGTGAGTCGCAGCTCCTAGTCAGCCCTGTGATCATGGGGGTAACCCTCACAGTGCTGTGTTGTCAGCATTTTTTGGAATATTGTTTGCCAGTGTTTTTGCCTCCATCCTGTCTACAAAGCCCATATCGACTTAGGATATCCTATTTTCAGTTTACAATGGGTTACTGGGACGCAACCCATCATAAGTTGAGGAGTGTCTGTACACTGTTGCTTTTTTTATAGTCATCACAGGCATCTTTGACATGTCACCCTGTCACCATGATCATCAGAGCCACTTCTAAGGTTTACACCAGATACAGAGCACATCAGCTTCACTTCCACCAGTTGCTTGATTCCCCTGGACTCTTTGATTCCACTGGAAATTTTATCCTATTCATTTAACATTCAGGCAGTTGGTTTTTCATTTTCCCAGGATGTGTGACTGCCACAACCTGACTAGTCCCTGTACTGCTTTTTAAAATTATCCATGGCTGGGCGCGGTGGCTTATGCCTGTAATCCCCGCTCTTTGGGAGGCCAAGCCAGGTGGATCACCTGAGGTCAGGAGTTCGAGACCAGCCTGACCAACATGGTCAAACCCTGTCTCTACTAAAAATACAAAAATTAGCTGGGCATGGTGGCAGGTGCCTGTAATCCCAGCTACTCGAGAGGCTGAGGCAGGAGAATCGCTGGAACCCGGGAGGCTCTTGTCTTTGACATGCTAGTTTTGTGGGAGAAACCCCAGCCGGGCCTGGTGGCTCATACCTGTAATCCCAGCTACTTGGGAGGCAGAGGGAGGTGGATCACTTGAGGTCAGGGGTTTGAGACTAGCCTGGGCAACATGGTGAAACCTCATCTCTATAAGAATACAAAAATTAGCCAGGCATGGTAGCATGCATCTGTAATCCTAGCTACTCAGGAGGCTGAGGCACGAGAATCAGTTAAACCCAGGAGGCGGAGATTGCAGTGAGCTGAGATCGCGCTACTGCACTCCAGCCTGGGCAACAGAGCAAGACTCTGTCTCAAAAAAAAAAAAAAAAATTAAAATAACACAAGCATTGAAAGGGTACAGCAGTACCATGAGGGAGACAGCACTGAATTCTGTCTGAGATGTGCAGGCCCACCAAAGGGGGGTGATAACAGAGCAAGAATTTAAAAGATGATATTTATTACTCCGCTTGGGCTGCCATAACCAAATAGCACAGACTGGGTGGCTTAAACAGCAGACATTTATTTCTCAGAGTGTTGGAGGCTGGAAGTCTGAGTTCAGAGTGCCCGCATAACTGGGTTCTGGTGACGAGTCTTCCTGGCTTATACATGCCACTGTCTCATTGTGACCTCACATAACAGAAAGAGAGTGAGAGAAAGATCTCTTCCTCTTCTTTTTTAATTTTAATTTTTGTTTGTTTTGTTTTGTTTTTTTGAGATGGAGTCTTGCTCTGTTGCCAGGCTGGAGTGCAATGGTGTGATCTCAGCTCACTGCAACCTCTGCCTCCCAGGTTCAAACGATTCTCCTGCCTCAACTGAGTAGCTGGGACTAGAGGCACGCGCCACCACGCCTAGCTAATTTTTGTATATTTAGTCGAGACAGGATTTCACCATGTTGGCCAGATGGTCTCGATCTCTTGATCTGCCTGCCTCGGCCTCCCAAAGTGCTGGGATTACAGGCGTGAGCCTCCGCACCTGGTCTCTTCCTCTTCTTATAAAGCCACCTATCCTGCTAGATTAGGGCCCCACCCTTATGACCTCATTTAACCTTAATTACCTCCTAAAGGCCCTGTCTCTAAATACTATCACATTTTGGTGTAGGACTTCAACATGAATTTAGGAAGGACACAACTCAGTTCATAGCAGATGAATAAGCATTCGCCAGGCAGCTCAGTTATGGAAGGGGTGTTGAAACCGAGGGAATATAGCAGATATGAAAGAATAGAGGCCTGAAACGATAGGGTGTATTCAGGGAGCTACAGCTGGCTCAGCGTTGCTGGAATATAAGGTGAGAGGGAGAACTTCTGAAAGCTGAGGCTAGAACAATAGGGGTGGAGGTGGAGCACATGTTTATGAAGGACCTTAGTATACTAAGCTTAGAAGGACTTCACCTTAAGGGTAGAGGGGAGCCACAGGAACTTCTAGGCAGAGGCATGGTGCAGTCAGATGTGCATTTTTGATAATTCAGGTGGAGGAGCAATTTGAGCAGCAGCAAAACGGGAAGTAGTAAGTTAGTTGGGAAGCTAATGCAGCAGCCCTTGTGAATGAAAGATGCAGCAAAGACAAGAGAGAGGCAAAATCTGAAAAATGTTAAGGTGATGAAATGTGCAGGACTTGACTAGATATTTTAAATGTAGGAGGTGAGAGAGCCATAGGAGTCCAGGTTGGGTTAGTGTCTTACTTGTCCAGTTTCCGTAAAGAGACATGTTAATTACCTGACATTTTATAGAATTAGTAAATTGACTCATTGATTTTCAAAACTCTTTGAATAAGTATGTAACTCTTCTATAAACTGAGGTTGCGTCACTCTTACCATGATCACAAACTCAGGCTTTACCTATCATTTTGGAACTCTTTGGGGAAGTCCACCATCTTTTCTGGGCTAATTACCTTTTTAAAAGGGGAGGGAGTTGCACTTGGTGTCATATGCATTTCTGCTCTAACATTGTTTCCTGCTATTTATTTTCCTTAGTATATTTGCTTGTACATGCTCAGTATTGTGTTATGTTTTAGACATTACAGAGATAAAACTGTGACTTTTGTCTTTGACACACTAGTTTTGTGGGAGAAACCAACTCATGGTACTATACTACCACTAAAAGGAAGTAATGTGTATTTAAATGCTAATTTGTATCTGCTGCATGCAGCCTATACATTGGTTCATTCATTTGTTTTCATTCATTCCTTCTGAGTCCCCGTGTTTATAAAGTTTACACTCTAGTGGAGGAACAATAATTAGTAAACATGTAGTATATGGAATGGCAATCTGTGTCACAGAGGCCAGCAAAGTAGGAGAGGGTGTGTGCTGAGGGTCTGGCTATTTAATGTGGTGTGATGAGAGAAGCCCCCTTAGTAGGGTGACATTTGAGCAAAGGCCCAGGGAGTGAGAGAGGGTGAGACATATGGTCTATGCAGTGTAGGTGTCTGGGGGAAGAATGTTGCAGGCAGAGGGAACACCAAGTGCAAAGGCCCTGAGATGGGAACATGCTCCGTTTATTTGAGGAACAGTGAGGAGGCCGGTGTAGCAAGAGCAATGTGAGAAGGGGAAGGTGAGTTCACTGATGGGGGGAGAGGAGGATTATTCAGGGCCTTGGAGGCCATGGTAAGGGCTTTGACTTTTCCTCCAAGTGAGACAGAAAGACACTGGAGCGTTGCAAGTGGAGTTGTGACATGATTTGACCTAGGCTTTAGAAGCATCATTCTCACTGTATGTGCAAAATGGACTATAAGGAGGTAAGGGCAGGAGAAGTGAGACTGGTTAGGAGGCGGTTGCAGTAATCCTGGCAGGAGATGACAGCGGTTTGGATCAGGGGCTAGCAGTGGAGGAGGTGAGAAGTGCTGAGATGTAGGGCTATTTATGATATACATACTGACAGGCGTTGTTGAGGGACAAGATGTGGTGTGTGAAAGGAGTCGAAGTTTCTGGCCTCAGTCACTGGAAGAACGGAACTGCCACTTATGGAGATGGAGAGGACTATTAGAAAATCTAAGTGGAGGTGTCAAGAGAAGGTGTCAAGAAGGTAGTTGGATAAATGAGTCTGGAGCTAGAAGAGGGAACCAACCTGGAGATATGTAGATGGTATTTAAAAGCCACAAGTTGGTAAATCAAAGACCAAGAGAGTATATAGGAAAGAGATCTGTTGGCTGAGCTTTAGTGCCCAGGGTTTAGAGGTCAAGATGAGGAACCAACAAAGCGGACTGGGAAGAGGCTTCTTGGGGGGTGAGCAGAAAACTAGGAGAGCGTAGCATCCTCGAACCAAGTGACACACTGTGTTGAGGCATTAGGATTGATCAGTGGTTTCCTATGATGTTGATGCATGAGACCTGAGAATGGACCGTAGTGTTCAAGTGATGCACGAGATAGAACCAGTCATGCCACTAATGGTTTTATTAGTCCTAAATATTTTCACTGCAAGATTTAGTTGTTCTAAGTATTTTCACTGTCAGATGAAGGATGAAAGTTGTTCAGGGTAATTTCCATTTTAGTAATTTCTGACAGCGGCAGAACAGTTTCTACTTATGATTGGTATGCATTTTTATTATTAGCCATAGTATTCATTTTGGATAATGGGCACGGCCTTGTTAGCGTTTTCTTCATGTCCTCCTCGAATTGTTCATCCATTCATTCATTCAACCGAAAAAATGCTTATTAAGCTCCTGTCCTGCGCTAGTCCTAGGTTTCTCTTGTCCTGATAGGTCTAGCTTCACAGGAGCAGGATTTTGCCTTTCCGGGGGCACTCGGCTCCCGCCTCCCCGCAGTGGGGTTTTTCCAGCCTATCTTGTGCAGCTGAGGTTCTCAGCGTCTGGGGCTGGAGGCCTGCAGCTGGTCAGCCGGTGAGTCCCGCCCACGGCTGGGGGCCCTCCGGCAGCCTAGGAAGGAAATGCAGATAAGGTGGGCGGACAGTATGCAGATGAAGGGGGCGGGCCACGCGGGCGGGCAGGATGCAGATGAGGGGGCGGGGCCTGCTGGCGCGGGAGAGGAGCGGCTCCGCCGGCAGCCGCTGGGAACTGGAAGGCGCCCGCCCCTTTCTTTGACTACAGCGGACCCGCCGGACGCAGCCGCCTCGCCAGCCGGAGCCGGCGCGAGCTCGGCACGGTGGACATCCCGTCCGAGGCCACCAAGCCGGCCGCTGCCCTAGTGGGCCAAGCATGGGCAACCACTCAGGACGGCCCGAGGATCCGGAACCAGGTCTGTGCGGCTGGCGGGGGTTGCGCCGCACCCCTCCCCGGCCAGGCGCCCTTCCCCCACCGCCTCCGGCCCGCGGCGCCCACGGGGGCGAGCGAAAGGCTAAGGTCCTGGCGTGTGATTCTTGCCGTTGGAATGCGGCGCATGGGATTGTGAAATTACCTGTGCCCGTGCCGCGACCAGGAAACGCTGCTCGTCCTGAACGCGCACCTGGGAGCCGGGGCCGCCGGGCGGGCGCAGTGGCGTCCCTGCCGCGGGGTTCCCCCCTGCGCGCCTGGCCTGTGCCTAGACCGGGTCTCCTGAGCGCCCAGGCCGCCGGCGGACTTTCAGGGCGTTTGCGGGAAGGGCATGCCTAGCGGCTGCTCCCTGTCGGCCGCGGGCCCCGCACTTTGTGGCGCCTGCGCCTCTACCCCTCACACTCACGCCAGGGCTGCCCCGCCACTGTTGCTAACCCGGAATAGTCCGTGCTTGTTCTGGGATGTCGGGCGCGCCTCTGGTTATCCCGTTTTTACTTCCTCAGTCCTGAGTGAGCTTCGTGGAGTCAGCTGGGCCATAGTTTTCGTCCTCTGGTAGCTCATGCCGGCCCCCAGCAGAGTAGATGCCGATAACCAGGGTTGCTTTTAAAAACAAAACGAACCATTTCTGGACTGTCACGTGAAGCAAATGGGATTTAGTTTTGCCTGAGAAATGACATCTTGGCTGATAGCAAAGAGATGGTTGACCTGACTCAAGTCCTGGGGAGGGGGGTGGGGACAGGTGACAGGTATGTGTTTCAGTGGGAGAGTCAGAACTGTAAACGTTTTCCAAAGGTGTAATATTTTAATTTTAATTTGAATGAGGACTTTGAGGCTCTGAGAGGTGAAGCGACTTGTCCGAGTGACCTTTTCCACCTTTTCCGGAGCTGGGTGCCATGCTGTAGGTCGCTGGGTCGTCCTGGCCTCTGCGCATTGCTCCTTCACCACCCAGGGCCCCAGCCGCCCCCTCGGCCCTATCCTCGGGCGGAGTGGAGTCGGGTGCCTCCCTGACACTTGGGGTACATTGGACTGGTACTATAGCCAGGATGGAAAATTTGGACAACCGCACAGAAATACTGTGAAGAAAAATTTCAGGGGCCAGCTTACTGCATAGACGTGACTTTAATTACACAGCACGTGTTCAGACTATTTTTTGGGCAGAATAACCAATAATATGCATATTTATAAAATGAAATATGCATAAAATAAAAATAATATACTTGTAATAAATAACCCTGTTGATAAACTGTTCGGTAAAGGATTGGTAACATTTTAAAAACACTTCTCATTAGTTACATGCCTGTCCAGGTATTGTGAAAACCCCTATGTATTATTTCCTTTGTGTTAAAATTGTGAAAAGACTTACTCCTGTTAGAGCTTTTAAGAGTGATTTGGATGCCTGTGTTCCAATTTTTTAGTGACCTTACTTTTTAAAGCACTCTGATGGATAGGACATAAAAAGAATATGTTTATGCCAGTGACTTATTTTATTGTATTTTTCAAAGAATGCATATCATTTCAAATGGGAACTCTGATTTGCTGCAAATGAAGATACTGGATTAGGACATTTTAAAGAGATGGTGTCTCACCTGTGTTGCCCAGGCTGGCCTTGAACTCCTGGGCTCCAGCAACCCTCCTCCCTCAGCTTTCCAAGTAGCTGAGACTACAGGCACATGCCACCTTGCCTGGCTAGGAATTCGTGGTAAAAACTTTAAATGCTGGACTACTGGCTGAAAGTGTAATTTTAACTGGCCTTCTAATGCTGTGATGAAATGCTGTAGAGTTCATCGTTGAGATCCTGGAAATTAGAGCTTTGTTAAAGATGTGTGTGTTTTCAGTCTGCTTTACTGCAGAACTGGGATGAGTTCACATGGCCCCAACTGGCAGTTGTGGTACATTGGACTAGAATCTCAACAAGTGCTTCCAAGGGTCATCAGAGCAAGGGTACCAAAAGGATATAAGGGGGAAGCAGAAGGGAGGCTGGATGAGTGATAGCAGCACACAAGCCTGAGTGTCACATGGTTCCCATATCGTGCCAGTTTTGTCCGTGGAGAACAGACATTTAGAATTAAGAATGCACACAAGACAGACAAAAGGGATAGGAAGCAGAATTTGAGGAGTTCGAGGCTAGCCTGGGCAAGGAAAGCTTTTGACCATGGTGCAGACCCAGCACCTACGAAAAGGAAGCAGGGGCGGTAGGTTTGGGCAGGGGGAGCCTCAGATAATGACTAATGACGCAGACCTGAAGTCTTGGCCACCTGATGGGGGAGCTCCAGAGCAAAGCCCGCCCATTAGAGGGGTCTCAGGTTGGGCAGACACCACGGTCACTAGTCTTTCTGTGGCTCAGTCATTGGCCAGAGGCTACTTGGGAAGAACGTGCCTTCAGCTCAGAAGCTAACACGAGGATGAGTCCTAGGATCCTCGTGGTGCCAACAGCCGGAGGCTTTTAGACCTCTGCAGTCCTTGCAGATGAATAGCAAGTTGGTTTTTTTTTTTTTTTTTTTTGAGACAAGATCTGACTCTGTCACCTGGGGTGGAGTGCAGTGCTGTGATCATGGCTCATTGCAGCCTTGACCTTCCAGGGTCAGGCAATCCTCCCACTTCAGTCACCCAAGTAGCTGGGAGGACAGGCCTGGCTGTTTTGTTTTATTGGTAGAGATGGAGTCTTTTTCTGCCACCCAGGCTAGAGTGCAGTGATGCGATCCTGGCTCACTGCAACCTCTGCCTCCTGGGTTAAAGCGAGCCTCCCGAGTAGCTGGGACTACAGGTGTGCACTACTATGCCTGGCTAATTTTTGTATTTTTAGTAGAGATGGGATTTCACCACGTTGGCCAGGCTGGTCTTGAACTCCTGACCTCAAGTGATCTGCCTGACAGCCTCCCACAGTGCTGGGATTACAGGTGTGAGCCACCATGCCCAGTGTAGAGATGGGATCTTGCCATGTTGTCCAGGCTGGTCCCAAACTCCTGGGCTCAGGTGATCCTCCTGTTTCGGCCTCCCAAAGTGCTGGGATTACAGGCGTAAGCCACTGTACCTGGTCAAGTTCTTTCTTGAAAAAGAGATCCCAGTGGAACACCTCCATGGTTGACTGCCACAGGACCTCAGTCACTTGAACAGGGAGTCTGTTTAAAGAGTAAAGAGTTAAAATCCCTATCTCAAACCCCCTCTAAGGGTTGAGATTGCACCATCTTTTCCAGGTAGAAGCTCCTCATCCCCTCCGGGGTGTGTCTAAGGCAGAAGGCAGCTTCTCAGTTGCTGCTGCTTTTCTAGCCCTGGAATTGGCTGTGGTGGTAGCAGGATTCCTCTCTTGTGGTATCTGCAGTCCTCCGAGTTGGGACATCATGACTTAACATGGTATTGCAGAATGGATGCGATAATTAGATACAGTAAAAGATATGAAAATTTCATATCTGAAATTTTCAGCCTGGGCGGAGAAAGCTGGTGACCACATCTCATGCTTCCTAAAAGGTCCTAGTTAACAGTCCTTCAGTTTCCAACCAGGTTGTCAGCACCTGCGTTGTCAGGGCTGCTGGGCATGGTTGTGCAGTTTGTGTACTGTTCAAAGGCATCTGCTTAGAGAACTGAGTGGGCCCAGCAGGGTTGTAGCAGCCCAGAGGAAGGGGTGCCATTTTGCAATTTTGCCTTTTTATATTCACACAAAGGTGCCCAAAGTGCTAAAGAAGTCTTAGAAAGCGAGTTTAGGTTTCCTCCAGTCCCAGTTCCAGCTTATTATTTGTTTTAAATTTGCATGTATGTACTTAGAAAGTTAATGCAAATTACATGAAATAAAAGTTCCTGAGGTGCACTCTGTATTAGTTATAGTTAATGCTAACTGTGGTTACAGATAAATTTCAAAATAGCCACTTAAGACAGTGAAAGTTGATTTCTACCTCATGTCGCATCTGGTTGAGAGTTGGGGGCCATCAACAGGTGGTTGTTAGAGACTCAGGCTGGTGGATGCTCCTCTCCAGCATATGGCTCCCAAATTGCCCGGAATCTGCCGGCAGTCAGGAGAGAAGGCGTGTGGAGGACCCTGCCCGAGGTTTTAGGGGCCAGGCCTAGAAGTGGCGCACATCATTTCTACTTACGTTCCGCTGGCCAGACTCAGTCACACAGCCCCACTGACATGCCCGGGGACTGCGGAGCACCAAGCAGAGAGCAGCATGGATGTTGGTAAACATTAGTGTCTCTTTGTAGACGTAGTGACCGTTCTCAACCACATTTGCATCAGAATTTTATTACAAAAATTTTAATCAGAAAAATTAAGACTTGCATAGTAAACACCCACGTACCAGCCACCTAGATTCTAAATTAATATTTTGCTGTATTTGCTTTATTTGTACATCTCTATATTCATCCCTCTACCCACCCATTAGTCCGTCTTATTTTTTTATGCATTTCAATGAAATGGTAGTTATCTCTATAATTCTACATGATATACTATACCCTTATTGTTTCTTGATTTGTTAGCTTTCGAGCCTCTCTACTACTAACCTGTGATATGAAAGGTGAGGAATTAAGTACATTTTCCCTACTATATATTCCCCTCACCATCCATTTCTGTAAGTCATACTTAAATTTTCCAAATCCATTGTTAGTATAAAATGCTAATGGTAGAATACAAGTAGTGGTATACAGAAGTTTACTGTAAAATTCTTTCCACTTTGCTATATGAAATTTTCCCTTTGAGACCAGCCTGGCCATCATGGTGAAATCCCATCTCTACCAAAAATACAAAAATTAGTCGGGTGCAATGGTGGGCAGCTGTAATCCCAGCTACTCGGGAGGCTGAGGCAGGAGAATCGCTTGAGCCCGAGAAGCGGAGGTTGCAGTGAGCTGAGATCACGCTTCTGCACTCCAGCCTGGCGACAGAGTAAGACTCTGTCTCAAAAAAATAAAAAACTTTAAAATTTTAAGAAATCTATTGTTTTCCACTTGTATTTCTTGACTCACCAGCTTTAAACAGTGTCCTAGGCTTCGCCACAGGTAAATGAGGATGTCGTGCCCCTAAATGTCTTCTGCCTTACTCTCAGAGTTCCCCTCCCCAACTTATTCCCAGTCTGCCTCTTGACCTTTCACATGGCTAGAACATTTACATTCTGTTCCATAATTAGTATTAGTAAGTCTTCTGTGCATCATTTATAGGTTAATTCTAAAAATGGAAGGCCAATCAGCATTTAAAATATCAGGATCTCATGTATTATTTGCTGGAGAACCAGGTAGTATGTTTAGATTTATAGAGAGGACAGTGACATCTTACATTGCATAACGTGTGATCTGTGAAGGCAGGAGGAAGGAGTAAGGAGAATGGAAGGGAGTTGGTATGAGTATGCTCTTTACTTTTAAAATTAATATGCTTTTATCCTGTTACTCGGTTTCTTATTTTTACAGACTGTTAGACGGAATTTCTTTTTTCTTAAAAACAAGAAGTGCAGTGGTTAACAGTTGGGGCTCTGGAGCTAGGCTGTCTTTTCATACTCAGTTCTGCCACTTCTTTTTTTCTTTTTTTTTGAGACAGAGTCTCATTCTGTTGCCTAGGCTGGAGTACACTGGAGTGATCTCGGCTCACTGCAACCTCTGCCTCCCAGGTTCAAGAGATTCTCCTGCCTCAGTCTCCTGAGTAGCTGGGACTACAAGTGCGTGCCATCAGGCCTGGCTAATTTTTGTATTTTTAGTAGAGACAGAGTTTCGCCATGTTGGCCAGGTTGGTCTCAAATTCCTGACCTCAGGTGATCCGCCCACCTGGGGCCTCCCAAATTGCTGGGATTACAGGCATGAGCCACCGCGCCCTGCTCTCATTTCTGTCACTTCTGCCCTCTGAGACTTTGGGCAAAAAAAATTATTTTTTGAGATGGAGTCTCGCTCTGTCACCCAGGCTGGAGTGCAGTGGTGCAATCTCGGCTCACTGCAAGCTCTGCCTCCCAGGTTCACGCCATTCTCCTGCCTCAGCCTCCTGAGTAGCTGGGACTACAGGCGCCTGCCACTGCGCCTGGCTCATTGTTTGTATTTGTTATAGAGACAGGGTTTCACCATGTTAGCCAGGATGGTCTCCATCTCCTGACCTTGTGATCCACCCGCCTCGGCCTCCCAGAGTGCTGGGATTACAGGCATGAGCCACTGCACCTGGCCCAGGCAAATAATTTTTCCTCGAGCCTCAACTTCTTTATCTAGGAAAGGGAAGAGTAATATAACCTACCTTGTAGGGTTGTTGTGGTGATTCATAGGTTAAAACATCTGAAGGTTTAAAATAGACGCACATAGAAAGCGCCTGATAAGCTTTAGCTGTTAATTCTTCTTAACCCTCTAACATAATATTTTGGTTTGGACTGGTTGCTTTCTAGTCCTGTCTCATTCTTAGGTTAGCTCATTACTTCTTGGATCCTTTTTCTCTCTTTTGGATTCTCTTTGCTTTTGTAAAAGTGAAGATGTGGCCGGGTGCAGTGGCTCACACCTATAATCCCAGCACTTTGAGAGGCCGAGGGGGGTGGATCACCTGAAGTTGGGAGTTCGAGACCACCCTGACCAGCATGGAGAAACCCTGTCTCTACTAAAAAATACAAAATTAGCCGAGTGTGGTGGCACATGCCTATAATCCCAGCTACTCGGGAGGCTGAGGCAGAAGAATCGCTTGAACCTGGGAGGCGGAGGTTGTGGTGAGCCGAGATTGCACCATTGTACACCAGCCTGGGCAACAAGAGCAAAACTCTGTCTCAAAAAAAAAAAAACAAAACAAAAACAACAACAAACAACCAACAAAGTGAAGATGCATACATCAAATATCAATGGTAATACATAGTAAAAAACAAGAAGTAATGTCAAATATATCTATTACTGTAATAAATGTGAGTGGGTTAAGCTCTCCATTAAAGAGCTTCCCCCAGTTAAGACAGAAAATCAAATATATATACTGTAGAAAAGCTTATTTATATATTACTTTGATTTTTAAAATTAAGTCATTTTAAGTTGTGAATAATAAAAAAGTAGCTCTTGAAACTTTCAAGTTCAATGTCTTGTTATTCCATATGTTCTGTTTATAAATGCAGTAAAATTTAATAAGCACTCTTTAACAGCATCTGGTTAAATTCAGTTCTGTTTACAAACTTTGCTAATAAAGTTAACATTTTAATTTGTTTATTTAGTATATTTAGGTTCTTGTTAAAGTCTGACAAAAAAGTCCAGTTTTTAAAGTCTTATAAACTTAATGATTATTCTAATAAACTTAGTGATTCTTAAGTCCTCTTATATATTCCAAAACATTTATATTCTCTCTCTTTTTTGTTTTTTTTGAGACAGTTTCTCTCTCTGTCACCCAGGCTGGAGTTCAGTGGCATGGTCATGGCTCACTGCAGCCTTGACCTCCTGGGTGCAGGTGATCCTCTCATCTCAGCCTCCTGAGTAGCTGGGACTACAAGAGCATGCCACCACATCTGGCTAATTTTTGTGTTTTTTATAGAGACGGGGACTTGCTATATTGCCCACGCTAGTCTTGAACTCCTGGGCTCAAGCTATCCTCCCACCTTGGCCTCCCAAAGTGCTGAGATTATAGATGTGAGCCACAGTGCCCAGCCTGTATTCTCTCTTTATATGTGTGTATATGTAGATGCATGCTTTCAAATTTAAAATTACAAATTAATTACTCAGTTACGTATTTTGAATTGGAATCACAAGTTTGACCTTTAACTCTTTAATTCTCATAAACATTAAAAGTGTAATTCTCTAATGCAGATATTTCTTAATATGGAATACTATTACTACTTGTCTGATTCTTTTGATTATTTCCCCACTTGTTCTAAATCTTTCCAGGATTAAAAGATATTTACGTAAGTGTTTTATTCCAAATAATATTGGGATTTCTTTCCATATAATTTTTTTTTTTTTTTTTTAAAGAGACAAGGTCTTGTTCTATTTCCCAGACTGGAGTGCAGTGGTGTGATGCTGGCTTACTGCAGCCTTGACCTTCCTCTCTGCCCCAGCCTCCTGAGTAGCTGGGACTACAGTTGGTGCCACCATGCCCAGCTAATTAAAAAAAATTTTTTTTTTTTTTTTTGAGGCGGAGTCTTGCTCTGCCGCCCAGGCTGGAGTGCAGTGGCCGGATCTCAGCTCACTGCAAGCTCCGCCTCCTGGGTTCACGCCATTCTTCTGTCTCAGCCTCCCAAGTAGCTGGGACTACAGGCGCTCGCCATCTCACCCGGCTAGTTTTTTGTATTTTTTTAGTAGAGACGGGGTTTCACCGTGTTAGCCAGGATGGTCTTGATCTGCTGACCTCGTGATCCGCCCGTCTCGGCCTCCCAAAGTGCTGGGATTACAGGCTTGAGCCACCGCGCCCGGCAAAAAAATTTTTTTTTGGTAGAGACGGGGTCTCACTGTGTTGCCCAGGCTAGTCTCCAACTCCTGGCCTCAAGCTGTCCTCTCACCTCAGCCTCCAAAAGTGTTGACATTTGCCACCATGCCTGACCCCATATAATTTCTGGGGTTGTCTTCTCAGTCTGCTGAGGTTTATTTTTTAATAAATAGAGATCTCTGATAGGGACAAGGTTGGGATTCTAACCCTACCTAGACTTCAGATATCAGCTTGAGCCACTTTTGCTTTGGTTGGAACATATTCTTGACCATATTTGGTTTGAGCATATTCAGGGATATTCTGTGCTAGTAAGTTTTCTCAACCTTCATCTGAAGATAACTATGTTTTGCCCTTACCCCTTTATATACTTTGGCTGGGTATAGAATTCTTGTTCACCACCTTTGTAGTCTTTCTGTAGCATGGCCTTCAAAAGTTGAAGAAAGAGGTGTCATAATACTCATGTGCCTTAGATTCAAGTTATATTTTATTTAATTTGTGTAGCTTCTAATAGGTGCCTGAGACCCCCATTCAAACGGCCATATAACTTGATTAGAGTTTGCACTTCTTTAGCACTTAAAATATATAAATATTTTCCCATTTAGCTCCAAAGAACTTTAACTTGATAGAATACTGCCTTTTTTTTTTTTTTTTGTACTTTCTGTCTCTTAAAGCAATATCTTCTTAAAAAAAATTAAATTAACTTTATTTTAAGTTCTGCGATGCATGTACAGGACGTGCAGGTTTGTTACATAAGTAAACGTGTGCCATGGTGGTTTGCTGCACAGATCAACCCATCACCTAGGTATTAAAGCCCCACATGCATTAGCTGTTTATCCTGATGCTGTCCCTCCTACCGCCCCCGCCCCCTGACAGGCCCCAGTGTGTGTTGTTCCCCCGACCCCTCTGCGCTGTTTCCATGTGTTCTCATTGTTAAGCTCCCATTTATAAGCGAGAACTTGCGGTATCTGGTTTTCTGTTCCTGTTAGTTTGCTGAGGATAATGGCTTTCAGCTCCATCCATGTCCCTGCAGAGGACATGATCTTGTTCCTTTTTATGGCTGCATTCTATTCCATGGTGTATATGTACCACATTTTCTTTATCCACTCTGTCATTGATGGACATTTGGATTGATTCCATGTCTTTGCTATTGTGAATAGTGCTGCAGTGAACATACAGGTGCATGTATCTTTATAATAGAATGATTTATATTCCTTTGGGTATATATTCAGTAATGGAATTGCTGGGTCAAATGGCTTTTCTGGTTCTAGGTCTTTAAGGAATTACCACACTGTCTTCCACAATGGTTGAACTAATTGACATTCCCACCAACAGTGTAGTTCTCCCCAGCCTCACCAGCATCTGTTGTTTCTTGACTTTTTAATAATCGCCATTCTGACTGGCATGAGATGGATCTCATTGTGGTTTTGATGTGCATTTCTCTAATAATCAGTGATGTTCAGCTTTTTTTCATATATTTGTTGACTGCATAAATGTCTTCTTTTGAAAAGTTATCTGTTTGTGTCCTTTGACCACTTTGTAATGGGTTTTTTTTTTTTTTTCTTGTAAATTTAAGTTCCTTGTAGATTCTGGATAATAGACCTTTGTCAGATGGATAGCTTGCAAAAATATTCTCCCATTCTGTAGGTAGCAGTATCTTTCTTGATAGTAAAACAAAATGTGATTTAATTGTGGATATCTTTCTTGGCTTTGTCTGTCTTACAACATAATTCTACTGAAACAATAGTATCACTTGAAGACACGGTACACCATAAAGCATCTTAAATGAGATAGGGCCTTTTATATTGATAAAAGTGCAATTCAAGAAGTAGCAGTTACAAAGTCCACTCACTAAATAGCAAAACACTGGAAGTAACTAAAGGAGAACCTATTTGAAACACATGGAAAAAGTCACAAGTAAAGTGGGAGAATTTAACTGTGTCTTACACAAACCATTTTTTCAAAATGATCATGGAATGGTTAATATATTGATCTATTCTAAGGCCAGAAAGAAAACCTCATTACTGTCATTCAAGAGAAATTTTACTGGTCGCTCTGTGATCATAATGCAATAAAACTGTAAATAATGAAAGTTGACATTTTAAAAACTTACTCTATTTGGAAATTTTGACTCAAATAGGAATTGAAAACTACAGTTATAGATCATTTAGAGAAATAATTATGAAATACTAACAAAGTTACAAATAAGCAAATTTGTTCCTCTGAAAGCTTTTATTATCAAAAAATAAAGAATGAAAATAAAGTAAATTCTACACAAGGACATTCGAAAGAAAAGAAACAACAAAAGAAATCTGGGATAACTGGAGGGAGTTTTTAAAAACGGCAGAAATTAATGAAGTAAGTTACAACTGTGTCTGTTTCACTCTTCTCTTTCCTCAGTACCTAGCACCTTACTAGACACATGGAAGGTGTTTAGTAAATACTGAATAAATATGAATGAGTAAAAAAGAAAATCACCAGAATTGAAAAATCTTGAGTATGTTCTTTGTTAAACAATGAAATAAAATTTTAGTTAGACTCATCAAGAAATAAGATAACACAAATACCCCAAATTATATATATATAATATGTATATATATAATATTATGTATAATTTATATATAGTATATAATAGATATGTTAGCTATATATGTGTATGTATATATTATATATATAATGTATATAATCAGGGATGTTGGAGATTTTTTTAAAACTAGAATAAAATATAGAAGATATTGATAAAATTGAAATTAGGAAAACAAAATTACCAAAATCAATTCATAAAGAAAAACACTTGGAATATTCTTGGAAGATGTCACAAAGTGACTTAAGAAAATAGCTCCCGGCCGGGCGCAGTGGCTCATGCCTGTAATCCCAGCACTTTGGGAGGCTGAGGTGGGTGGATCACCGAGGTCGGGAGTTCGAGACCAGCCTGACCAACATGAAGAAACCCTGTCTCTACTAAAAATATGAAATTAGCTGGGCGTGGTGGTGCATGCCTGTAATCTCAGCTACTTGGGAGGCTGAGGCAGGAGAATCACTTGAACCCGGCAGGTGGAGGTTGCAGTGAGCCGAGATCATGCCATTGCACTCCAGCCTGGGAGACAAGAGTGAAACCGTGTCTCAAAAAAAAAAAAATAGCTGCCAAAATAGTCTTGAATCCAGATGGTGTTATAGGTAAAGTTTTTCAAATATGAGAAAAATATAATTTCTGTGATATTTAAAGTTGTGTGGTATGTTTCCCAAAGATAGTAGATATTAAATATTACAGAGGGTATAGGTAATTATATAAGCTATGTACAGATGATTATTTCATATTTTAATAATTAAAATGTACTAGAAAAACTGTAACTTAGGACCAGGTTAAGTCAAAGAAGAAATGAGTCAATATTAAATTTATGCAGAAAAATATTAAACACATAAGACAGTTGAGTGCAACTATAGCCAAAATTATGATGGTGATATTCAAATAATAGAAACTTGAAAAATATTCCAAAGTACAGAAAAGATGGAAAGCATTCCAATTTGTTTTGATAAAAGTAGTACTAATATGTTAATATTATTTCTGATACCAAAGCTTTTCAAAGATGGTATGAACAAAGAAAGCCACAGTATATTCTTACTAATGTAGAGGCTCTCCTTAACTGAAATATTAGCCACATTTAATCCAGCCATACATTTAAAAAAAAATTACACCATTGGCTAAAAAGTGGCTTATTCTAAGAATGCAAAAATATTATTAAATAAATAGAATTGGAACTATCAGTAAATTTAAAGATAAAAATTACCATCATACTATATGTCAGTAATGCATTTAATAAAATTTAACATCTACCTCATAAACATTTAATTTCTGTTGGAATAGTCTGGATCTTAAGATAAATAAGATGCTCGCCGGGCGCGGTGGCTCATGCCTGTAATCCCAGCACTTTGGGAGGCTGAGGTGGGCGGATGGCGAGGACAGGAGATCGAGACCATCCTGGCTAACACGGTGAAACCCCATCTCTACTAAAAATACAAAAAATTAGCCGGGCCTGGCAGTGGGCGCCTGTAGTCCCAGCTGCTCGGGAGGCTGAGGCAGGAGAATGGCGTGAACTCGGGAGGCGGAGTTTGCAGTGAGCCGAGATTGCGCCACTGCACTTCAGCCTGGGTGACAAAGCGAGACTCTGCCTCAAAAAATGATGCTCTAAAAGCAGCACATACCATGCTTAACAGGAGACAGGGACAAAACAGTGATGCCTATACAGGACTTTATGACATTGTTTTCAAATATACTAGCCAAAGCAGTAAGATTTTTAAAAAATGGTTATTAAAAATGAGACAAAATTAGCATTATTTGTAGATACTAGAATTCTCTTGTTAGAATAGCCAAGGAGATCAACTGAATAACTATGAGAACTTATAACAATTTAGTAAGGTAACTAGCTTGGAAATGAGTATATAAATTCAGATATGTATGTGTGTGCATATATATGCTTGTATGATGTAGATAGATGTATATGTAACAGTAGTTTTCTTTTATGATAGCAATCAGAAACGATGGTTTATTTTATTTTTTTTGAGACAGGGTCTTGTTCTGTCTCCCAGGCTGGAGTACAGTGGTGCTATCTCGGCTCACTGCAACCTGTGCCTTCCAGGCCCAGGCAATCCTCCCACCTCAGCCTCCTGAGTAACTGGGACAACAGGCACGTGCTACCACGGCCAGCTAATTGTTGTATTTTTTGTAGAGACGGGGTTTCACCCTATTGCCCAGGCTGGTCTTGAACTCCTGAGCTCAAGTGATCCACCCACCTCAGTACTGGGATTATAGGAGTGAGCCTCTGTGCCTGGCCACAATGGTTTATTAAAAGGTTTCATTCACACTGTGAACAAAATGTATAAAACCTGAGGAAGAAACAAAAATGTGCATGGCCTGTGTGAGAGCTGGAAACTCTCTGCTCAGGGGCATCGATATAAACTGTCTCCTCAGAGGCACTAGTGATGATGCGGTAGGTGTCCTCCGTTGAGTGGAGGAATTATCATTATAGTTCATTTCATTTCTGAAAATCAGAAATAGCTGCTGAATTTTGTAAAATGCCTTTTGGGCATTCACACAGATCTTACTGTTTTTCTTTTTAGATATAATGATATGATAGATTTAAATATCTTCACCTTATAATAAACTTTAAGTCAGGTTTTTCTAACTCTTCCTTTTGGAATTTTTTTTTTTTTTTAACATGAAAGGTGAATTAGCATAATTTTTTCTTGGTGCCTTATTGCATTATGTATAAAATAAGGGTATGTGTGCGTGGTTAGTTCTAAAGTTCCTGGTAACTTTAACATTCTGTGATTTTATGGTTTTAGACATTTTTTTCCCAAGAGACAAAGGGGCTTGCTCTGTTGTTCAGGCTGGTCTCGAACTCCTGGCCTCAAGGGATCCTCCTGCCCTGGCCTCCCAAAATGCTGGTGTAATAGGCATGAGCCACCACTCGTGGCCAGACTTTTAAACATTTCTAACGCAGAGAAGTGTTTGGATTTTACCTCTTGAATATGTTGCACAAATGTGCTTTAGGTATGGGATTTCTAGCTTGTTGAATTCTATTTTACTTAAAAAAATTTTTTATATGGCTCCAATCAGATCAAACTAGCCTATGTAGTATCATAGAAGTAGCATTATAATATTGAGAATTTTGAAGAGTTCCAGGTATCCTGAAGACTTTACCATCACAGGACAAAAACACTTCTAGGGCTGTCTTCCCACCAGACCCAGCCTCTGCTGTTCTTTCGCTCTTGCTGCCCTCCTCCATCCAGTTTTTCCGCTACCTTCTTGCTTAGCCAGTGCATCCGCCTTCACATGGACGTTGTGCTGCAATTGGTTGCTTCTCCAGCTAAGTAAGAACCGTCTGAGGATCCATGTTTATCTTTGCCATCTCCATGGTCTCCAACACTCCGCAGAGTCCTTAGCAAAATGTATGTTTTAATGAATTGATGGCAGCTGTCCCTTGTATTGCCAGGAAAGTTTTGAATTCTCAGAAGAAAGTAAGTTTGATATTTCAAAACTAATGTGGTTGGCCAAATATTTTATATTGGGATTTAAAAAATTATTTTAGTGGCACAGACTTCCAGAAAGTTTGTGCGTAAGAGTTTTTCCTTACCCCACACGACTACAAAGGTGACCCAGAAATCCTGAGCCAGTGGAACTCCTGGAGGGGTGCAGGTATCACAGGGACCTTGCCTTCCCCACTGTCTTCTTTCATCCCTGTCCCAGAGACCTAAAATCGCCATGGTCTCCTTTCCCTCAGTCTTTCATATGTATTTGTAAGTATTCTTTTACCAATATCATTCTTTCTCTGTTTCTTTTCCTCTTTAACCCTTGCTCTTTTGCTTCAGAAAAATTAGTCTTTTTTCTTTTATGCTCCCCTCATTTCCAACTTCCTATTCCAAATTAAGCCTAATTATGGTTGAGTGTTAAGATTAGGGTTTATGGCCGGGTGCGGTGGCTCAAGCCTGTAATCCCAGCACTTTGGGAGGCCGAGACGGGCGGATCACGAGGTCAGGAGATCAAGACCATCCTGGCTAACACGGTGAAACCCCGTCTCTACTAAAAATACAAAAACTAGCTGGGCGAGGTGGCGGGCGCCTGTAGTCTCAGCTACTCGGGAGGCTGAGGCAGGAGAATGGCGTAAACCCGGGAGGCGGAGCTTGCAGTGAGCTGAGATCTGGCCACTGCACTCCAGTCCGGGCGACAGAGCAAGACTCCGCCTCAAAAAAAAAAAAAAAAAAGATTAGGGTTTATGATGAACCTAGAAAGATAAAGTAATATATTTTGATGTGAAACTGTATCTAGTAAAGAACTGGTGCCAGCCACCTCCAAAGCCCTTGAAAATCCCCTTTGTTTTATCTGCCAGAGAATTCATCTCTTTCTCTAATTGGTCCTGCTTTTCTCTCTAGTACAAGCAGCCAAATTTTTAAAAAATCTTGAAAGGTTACATTATAAGCAGTCTAACCTTCTAATCTGTAAGCAGATAAAGAGTCTATTCATAGTGTTAAAAAACTATTATGAAAATTATGTTTATAGTTATATTTTGGCCTCCTTTGCTCTCACCTCAGTCTGAGTACGTTACAGTATGCTGAAGTTACATGGAATTAATATGCTTCTAAACTGGACCAAAAATGTGATATAACAGCCTGTATTTGCAGGTGAACAAAGTATGAGTGAGAGGGGTATGTGGCTCTGTGTGTTTTGTTTGCCCGTGTGTATTGGTGTTTCTGTGTTCCTCCTGCACGACTTCCCTGACAGCCTGTGCTTTATGCTTTCGTAGGGATTTTCAATCATAAGGGAAAGAAGAAAGAATGAAAATCAAGATATAACAGTAATCGGATCAATGATGACATTTTAGTGTGAACTGTACATTACCTCTTCTGTAAATTTTGGTATCCAGAACCTTATGCTAACCCTTTCAGATAGAAAACAGTGCTTGAAGTATCTCACAAGCATCCCTTTTTCATTTACTGTTTTTTCATTACTGAACTTATTCCTTTTCTTTTTTTGTGTGTGTCAGGGTCTTAGTTTGTCACCCAGGCTGGAGAGCAGTGCTGCAATCATGGCTCACTGCAGCCTCAACCTCCCAGGCTCAAGTGATCCTCCTGCCTCAGCCTCTTGAGTAGCTGGGACCACAGGCATGTGCCACCTCGCTTGGCTAATTTTTTAAATTTTCGGTAGAGGTGGGGTCTTGCTGTGTTGCTCAGGCTGTGTTGCTCAGAATTAATGTGAATTCTGGTACCAGCTTTGCCTCTGGAGATGCTCTGGGGCTTCTTGATGGCTGTGGTCAGCCCACACCATGGTCATGTGCTTGCCAGCATTCTGGTCATTTCTCGCTTATCTACGGCCTCTAATTGTTCCTGTGTGCCTGGAAACTGGTAGCCAAACCTGCCAGAACTGTATACAGACCAGAAGTGCTTCTCCTAGTAGTAAGCAGGTGTGGAGGTTTAGGGGACAGTCATTTTGAGCTTCTCTGGAGCTCTCTTCCTTTTCCCGCTGAAATGACATCATCTCAGGTAGCTGAGTGGCCATAGAGCTGTGTCACTGCACAAGCATGTGGTCAGGTGCTGTTCCCCCGCCCTGGCACCTGTGGAAGATGCGTGGTCCTGCTTTCTGTTGCTTTCTTGTACCACACCACACCCATCCTGGCCTCAGGGCTCCTGCATGGGCTTCCCTGTGCCTCGATGCTCCTCTCACAGCATGTTACAGCTGACTCCTCCATGAGTTGACTGCAAGGCCCAATTTGCACAGGATAGCTCTAGTTAACACCT